>NC_133847.1:2217829-2373067 GCF_047830755.1 Zonotrichia albicollis
GTCCTCCTCGCCGCTCACCTCGACACCTCGGCACTGCCCGGCTCCAGGCCCTCTGAGCATCCCTGCCCAGCTCCGAGCCTTCCATTGCCCATCCCCTCACAGCTCCGAGCCTTCCCTACCCATCCCTGCCCAGCTCCGAGCCTTCCCCGGCCCAGCTCCGAGCCTTTTTCTGTTCATCCCCTGCCCAGCTCCGAGCCTTCCCCTGCCCATTCCTACCCGGGTTCAGGCTCCCCTTCCCATCTCTGCCCCCCGTCCAACTCCTGCCCGCCCCTGTCCGTCTCTGGGGCTCTCTGCCCACCCTTGGCACCTCAACTTCGCCTCTCCCCCAATATCTGCTGCACTCCAGACAGCCCTGTCCATCCCTGCCCGGCTCCGAGCCCTCTCCTGCCCATCCCTGCTCGGCTCCGGTCCCGTTACCTGCCCCAAAGCGCCCCCGCCCCGCTGGTTCCCTCTCGGGGGTCCTGCTCGCGGCCCCCGGGCCCTCCAGGCATGCACAAACCGAGGGAGAGGCCAAGGGGGGCCCGGAGCCCTTCCACACCCCGGCTCGGGGGCTGCATCGCGGTGTGAGGGGCAGAAAAGGGGCAGAGGGGAGGATCCCCCTCCCCTCCGATCATCGCCTACCCTCTCTCTCACGTCCCGGGAATTTGCGGGGCTTTATTTTAATGAACTGGGCGCTTAATTGACTTCCCGGTGAAGGTGCCAGATGGGATAGAAAACTATGGGATGGATGGGATGTGATGCGATGGATGGAACGGATGGGTTGAGATGGGGTGAGGAGGCTTGAGATGGTTTGTGTTGAAAGCACTGAATTTGGACGGGATTTGGCTGAGTTACTCCCTGAGCTGGGGAGTGCGGGGTGAGTCACCACGAACACCCCCAGAGGGGCCGGGCCCTGCTGTCCCTCCGCTCCCCGCTCCACCCGGCCGTCCCCGGGCTGTGGAAGCGCCTGGAGCTCGGCAGGGCCGGGAGCGGAGCAGCCCGAGCGGGGCTGGAGGGCCCCACCCGCAGGAAGCGATGGGTTTTATTTCTATTTTTTCGGGCTGTTCAATAAAGCTTGGGAAAGCGGCATGTGCAGGCCTGGGGGAGCGGACACGGCCGGGAAAGGCCAGGATTGCCCCGGGAGCCCAGCTCGGGATAACAGGGCTGGGGCCAGCTGAAAACCGTTCTGGAAGCACAGCGAGCACCAGCCCCTGCGGTGGCCTAAAACCGGCTCACGTTAGCCCTTCATCCAGTCTTCCTCACCGCCTTTCCTTTACCTTCCCATTTCCCTTTCTCTTTCAATTTTCTCTTTCCATTCTCCATTTTCCCACTTCATTTTCCATTTTCCCTTCCCGTTTTCCATTTTCCATTTCGATTCATTCTCTCCCTTTCCCTTTCCTTCCTTCTTTTTTTTCCTCCTCCAGCACCGCTGCTCGGGGCCCTGCAGCAGCACCGTGTGTCTCTCCAAGCGTGTCCCTGTCACCTCCCCTCGCCGTGCCAAGGCCACCGAGGCAGCGCCCGCCGAGGGGCAGGGGACATGTGTGGGGACGGGGGGACACGCGTGGGGACGGGGGGACACGCGTGGAGATGGGGGAACACGCTTGGGGAACACCAGGGGTGCGGGACAGGATATTTGGGGTAGAAAGGGACAGCCAAGCCCTTGGGAGGGGCACGGGGCAGGCAGCGGGGGGACAGGGGGTGTTGGGGACACTGGGGACGGGCACATCCAAGGGTGGCTGGCGCAGCCAGATGTGTGCACAGGGAGAGGCCTGGGGCCAGCCAGATGTGCGAGGGCGCAGGTGGGCACGGGGTGCGGCGGTGCGGGGAGGGTCGGGCCGGTGGCGGCGGGGTCACCGCGGGTTGGCGGTGTCACCGCGGGCCGGGGCGGGGCGGGGGAAGGTGACCCCGGCGGCTCCGGGTGCGGGCGCTCCCCGCGGCACCGGGAGAGGGGCGGGGGGGCGGCTCGGTGCGCCGGGGGGGCGGGGCGGGGCGGCGCTGACGTCACGCCGCGGGCCAGAGCGAGGCTGCCGGGAGCCGGCGGCCGAGGCTCCGCAGCCGCCCCGCACCGAGCCCCGCGCCCCGCGCACCGCCCGCGCCCAGCCCCGCGCCCCCAGCCCCGCGCACGGCAGGGCGGGCGGCGGGCGCACCATGCCGGCCTGACCGCGGGGCGCGGACATCGATCCCCGGGCGCGGAGTCTGAATTAATCCGGGCAGCCGGCGCGGGGAGGGGGGGCGGCGGTGGAGGAGGAGGAGGAGGAGGAGGCGGCGGCGGCGGCGGGGGGGTGGGGGAGGAAGGCAGCGAGCGAGCGGGCGAGGCAGCGGCAGAGCCCGGCGGCCACCATGGAGCTGGCGATGGAGAACCTGGGCAGCCTGCACGGAGTCCCGCACTCGCAGCCCGCCGAGCTGCTGAGCCCCGCGCACGGGCGGCAGAGCTCGCACCGCAACCTGGTGCCGCACGGCCGGCCCGCCATGGTCTCGGGCATGGCCTCCATCCTGGAGGGGGGCGACTACCGCGGCGAGCACAGCCTGGGAGCCCCGCTGCACCCCGCCATGAGCATGTCCTGCGAGTCGCCCTCCGGCATGAGCCTGAGCAGCACCTACACCACGCTGACTCCCCTGCAGCACCTGCCGCCCATCTCCACCGTGTCGGAGAAGTTCCACCACCCGCACCACCACCACCACCACCATCACCCGCACCAGCGCCTGGCCGGCAACGTCAGCGGCAGCTTCACCCTCATGCGCGACGAGCGGAGCTTGGCCTCCATGGGCAACCTCTACAGCCACTACCCCAAGGACATGCCGGCCATGGGGCAGCCCCTATCGCCACTGCCCAACGGGCTGGGCAGCCTCCACAACGCCCAGCAGCCGCTGGCTCCCTACGGCCCCGCCGGCCACTTGCCCAACGAGAAGATGCTCTCGCCCAACGGCTTCGACTCGCACGCCGCGATGCTGTCCCGGGGCGAGGAGCACCTGGCGCGGGGGCTGGCGGCGCCCAGCTCGGCCATGATGCCTCCGCTCAACGGGATGCACCCGCACGGGCACCCGCACGGGCAGCCCGGAGCGTCGCTGCTGGGAGAGCGGGAGCGCCCCGCGCCCGGCCCCGGCTCCCAGCCCGGCGGCTCCGGCCAGGTGGAGGAGATCAACACCAAGGAGGTGGCCCAGAGGATCACGGCCGAGCTGAAGCGGTACAGCATCCCGCAGGCCATCTTCGCGCAGAGGATCTTGTGCCGCTCCCAGGGGACCCTCTCGGACCTGCTGCGGAACCCCAAGCCCTGGAGTAAGCTCAAGTCCGGCCGGGAGACTTTCCGCAGGATGTGGAAATGGTTGCAGGAGCCGGAATTTCAGAGGATGTCGGCGCTCAGACTGGCAGGTAGGACACGGCACGGCTCGGCACGGCTCGGCTCGGCTCCTCCGGCCGGGTGGGTCAGGGGTGCTGCGAACACGCGTGGGAACCCCCGGGGGTTCCGGGGTTGCCATCACGAACAGGGGCCGGGCCCGGGCGGTGTTACCGACTCGGTTTGTGACCGTAAGACCAAAGGGAATAAATTAATGTTTAAGGTGAGTTATACCTAAGGCGACCTCCCGCCTCCCCGGGCCTGCCGCTGCCCGCGAGAGATGCGGGATCGCGGCTGGAAGGAGCCGAGAGCTGCCCCTTGGTCACCGCCCGTTCTCCTGCCGTGGGGATTTCCCTGTCGGTGCCGCCGAACCGGCCCCGTGGCCGTGGCACAGCCCTGGAACTGCTCCGCCGCCGCTTCGGCCGCCGCTTGTCGGTGCCGGGGCCGCGCTCGGGGGAATCTCCGGGCCGGGGCTGCCCCCGGCAGAAGCCCCGAGCCCCGTGTCTCAATCCCCGGCTAATCGAGGTCCCACAGCGCCGTTCCTGCCGTCCCGGGCCGGTTCTGGGCCGAGGCTGTGCTGGAGGAACGCGCGATCTGAGCCGGGGGTGGCGGGGAAGGGACAGGAGGGTGCGACAGAGGGGACAGCGGGGCTGTGCCCGGTGCTCCCCACCAGCCCCGGCCAAGAGCCGCCACCCCCGGAAACACAACCGGAGCTCTTGACTCCGCGGGGCCGAGCCGTGGCGGACAAAACACACGTTAGTGATTTTTTAATTTATTTTTTAAGAAATCCGAGCTCCCCGTGGGGACGGGCAAAGGCAGCGACGAGGACCCGCCGTTATTTATGGGGAAGAGCAGCGTTCATATGTATTTAGTGTAATTCAGTTGCTCTTTAATTAGGGCAGGGTAGTGGCATCTTTTAGTTCCAGTCGATGCCCTATTGAAAAGCGGTTAATAGAATGCAAATTGTTCCTGGCTTTACAAGGTTCTGGTAAATAAAGATTTAAACACTGCCGCGATCGGCCGTTTAATGCCCCCGTTGTTGGGGCTAATTGAGCAGCGGGCTCGGGCTTCTGCCTCGCCAGAATTGGAAATAATAATGAATAATTCAAAAATAATAGGAGTAATAATAATTTAAAATATCCGTGATGGTGATGATGAAAAGGCGGCCGCAGCTGGGGGAAGCTCGGGGGGAACCCTGTTCTCGGCCCGCCTGGAGAGCTCCTTGTCCCCGGCCCGGGTCAAGGATCCCTGTCCCCAACCGGCTCGTAGGGTCCCTGTCCCTGCTGTCACCTCTTTGCTCTCCGCACCGTCGTGGGAGGTTTATTCTCCCCAGAATTATTTTTTCTTCCCGAGCGCCGTTTCCCCCGCCACCAGAGCCGCCATGTCCCCATTATTTACAGCAATCAACCCCCCAGATTTCCGGGGAACGGGGTTTGTTCATTTGCTGTCCGTGAAAACAGGAAAAAACCCACCAAGCACCAGCACAATCTCCCGGCCTGAACCTGCCCGTGCCGCTCCGAGCTCCCCACGCGGGACCGGGTCCGCTCCTGGAGGGGCTCGGCCGAGCCGCCCCCCCCGGTTCTGCCGCTTTGTTCCGGCCCCGGGCCCCGCTCGGTCCCGCTTTCGTTTCGCTCTTTCCACCCTCTCGCCCGCCCGGGCCCGGCCCTGGTTCCGCCCCAGCCCCGAGCGGCGGCTTCGGGGGAAGGGGCAGCTCTGGGGGGCCGAGCCCCCGATCGGTGCCGCTGAATCCCCAGCCCGAGGCCTCGGGGCGAGCCCGCCCGTCCTTTCCCGTTCCTTTCCAGGCTGGGGCCCTGAAGGGCTCCCGATGGTTGCCACTTTCGGCAACCTGGGCGGCGAGGGGAATTTTTCCTTCCCCGGTAAAAGGCAAAAAAAAAAATTGTTCGACTTTTGTGCTCGTGTGGCACGGCCGGGGCACGGACTGGCACTGGTTCTGATTCTATTCCTGGTTCTATTCCTATTTCTCTTTCTGGTCCTATTCCTCATTATGCTCCTGTTTCTATTCCTATTCCAATTCCTATTACTTGTTCTGTTCCTGGTCCTAGTCCTGTTGCTGTTCCTGGACCCGGTCCTATTCTTATTCCTCTTCTCTCTTTTTTTTTTTTTTTTTTTTTTTTTTGTTCCTATTTTTGGTCCTAGCCCTGGTCCCGGTCCCGGTCCGGGGCCGCAGGAGTCCATCTGATGGATTAGTCCGAGTCACTGAGCCGCGGATCGATGACCACGCCGGGCCCTTAGAAATGGCACCCGCCGCTTTCCTCCTCTTTCCAGCCCAGTTCCCCCCGTCCCGCCGCCCCTCCGCAGATGAACCATTAATTATTCAGCCGGGAGATGAGGGGGCCGCAGCTCCGGCCGCCCCCCGCTCCCTCCGGCCCCGCTCGCCCCAAGGGGCTCCGCAGAAGAGGAGGGGTCCCACGGAGAAACATCTGGGCAGCAGCTGGCCGTGCCCAGCGCGTCCCCTCGGGCCATTCATCCCCCGCTCCGCATTAATCCCCACCAACTCCGCCGGGGCCCGTGGGGGACGCGGAGCTCCCACGGTGCCACTTCTGGGGGTCCCCGCACGGGTGTGACCCGCACCCGCTAAACCCCGGTGCTCTGGGGGCGGAAAGGCCCCGGCTCCGTCCCCGAGGGGCGATGGGGGAGCTGGGAGCGTTCCTGAGCCCCAATCCCCGTGTGTCCTCCCCACCCTGTGTGTGTCTCGCGTGGCTCTGGGTGCGCCCCCATCGCTGCCCCCTCCAGTGGGAACCCCCGCCCCGATTTATTCCGACACTCAGCACCAGGAAATTCGCTCATGGTTATTTCTCGGGAGGGCGACGGCGCCGTGGTGTCCCTTTGGGGCGCTCGGGGATCTCTCTTGTCGGGTTTTCCCCGGCTGTGCGTGGAATTCACCCCGCGCGTGGGGTGCGGCTGGTCCCGAGGGGCCCGAAAGCTGCTGCTGCTTTTGCATTCGCTTCTGCTTTTCCTTCTCCAACCTTTCGTTTTATTTTTCCATTAACACTTCAACCACCCACTCCTGTTTTTTCGTTCTTCATTTAAATTTTTTTGTTTAAGTTGGTTTCTTTCTTTCTTTCTTTCTTTCTTTCTTTCTTTCTTTCTTTCTTTCTTTCTTTCTTTCTTTCTCTCTCTCTCTCTTTCTTTCTTTCTCTCTTTCTCTCTTTCTCTCTTTCTCTCTTTCTTTCCCTTTCTCTCTTTCTCTCTTTCTCTCTTTCTCTCTTTCTTTCTCTTTCTCTCTTTCTCTCTTTCTCTCTTGCCTTCTTGCCTTCTGACCTTCTTTCTTGCCTTCCTTTTTTCTTTCATTTTTCTTCCTTTTCCCCGTTCTTTCCCATTCTTTTCCATTCTTTTCTTTTATTTTCATTTCTTTTCCTTTCTTTTCCATTATTTTCCATTATTTTCCTTCCTTTCCCTTTCTTTCTTTTCCTTTCTTTTTTAATTCTCCATTTCCCATTAATCCCTTCCCCGAACACGTCTCCACCGCAGCACAAAGCACCGTTTTTCAACACAAACCCCAAAACCACCCCGGAACTACGAGCACAACCGCGGGGCTGGGCCGAGGCAAATGCCCGATAGCTTTGCCAACACCAATAATTAATATCACTAATTAATACCGCGAATTAATACACAGACGTGCTAGAAAAAGCGACAAGATGGCGCTGAATAAAACCTCGGGAAATACATATTTTTTAATTTTTTTTTCACGAGTTTTGTTTTAATTTCAGCCTCTTTCAAACGACTTTGGCCCAACAACGGCTCCTTCCGGCCCGCGGTCTCCGAGCACGGGGTGGCCCCGGTCCTGGCCCGGTCCTGGCCCGGGAGAGCGGCAGAAAATCGCGCACGGTTTCGAAGCTTTCGATCCGCGCGTGGCCGCAGGTGACGGGGAAAAGGCGCCGCAGCCGCGGGGAGCTTTGGAGGACCGGGAGCAAATGGGTTTTGTCGCCGCAAAATGGGCGAAAACGAGATTTTGGGGCTCCCGGCTCGCAGCGGCTCCTCCCGGCCCGGGAGAGCTGCCCAGGCTGGAAATAGGAGAAATATTCGGGAAAGGAGGCAAAGCTTTGTCCCAGTTGGGAAACAAAAACCACCAAACCAAACCTTTAAAAGTGTGGGGGTTTTTGTTTTGGTTTGGATTACATATATATTTTAAACTTGAATTTCTTAATTTTTTTTCTTAAATTACTATTTTATTTTGCTAATTTTTTTTTTTTTTTTTAGCTGGTAAATATAGTTGGAACGAGATGAGCTTTAAGGTCCCTTTTGAAGCAAGTTTTGGGATTTCGTGAATTAGAGGCCACTTTCTCCGCCGATCTGGAGCCGCCCGCACGGAGCAGCCACCGCCGGCGTCCCCGGCTGCGCGGGTGCGGCCGCTGCGCGCTGCGCTGCTCGCCCTGCGCCGTGTCCTGCAGCTCCTGGTGGTCCTCACTGCCCAAACCCCGTGTCCCCCAGCTCCTGACATCCCTCATTCCTGAACACCGCACTCCTGATGGTCCTCATTGTCCGAACCCTGCAGCTCCTGCTGTCCCTCATTCCTGCACCCCGTGTCCCTCAGCTTCTGGTGTCCTTTATTCCTGAACCCCACAGCTCCTCGTGTCCCTCATTCCTGAACCCCGCAGCTCCCGGTGTCCCTCAGTGCCCAAATCCCGATGCTCCTGGTGTCCCTCATTCCCGAACCGCAGTTCCTGGTGTCCCTCATTGCCCAAATCCCGATGCTCCTGGTGTCCCTCATTTCCCATGTCCCTCAGCTCCTGGTGTCCCTCATTCCCCTTTTCCCATGTCCCGCAGGTCCTGGTGTCCCTCATTCCCGAACTCCGCAGTTCCTGGTGTCCCCCATTCCCGAATCCCGCAGTTCATGGTGTCCCTCACTGCCCGAACCCCGCAGCTCCTGGTGCCCCCATTGCCCAAACCCCGTGTCCCCCAGCTCCTGGCGTCCCTCACTGCCCGTGTCCCGCAGCTCCTGGTGTCCCCTCATTCCTGCACCCCGTGTCCCGCAGCTCCTGATATCCCTCATTTTTCAACCCCGCAGCTCCAGGCGTCCCTCATTGCCTGAACCTCGGAGTTCCCGGTGTCCCTCATTCCCGAACCCCGCGTCCCACAAGTCCTGGTGTCCCTCATTCCTGCACCCCGTGTCCCTCAGTTCCTGGTGTCCCCCATTTCCCGTGTCTCGCAGCTCCCGGTGTCCCTCATTGCCCGAACCCCGTGTCCCGCAGCTCCTGATGGTCCTCATTTTCTGAACCCCGCAGTTCATGGTGTCCCTCACTGCCCGAACCCCGCAGCTCCCGGTGTCCCTCATTGCCCGTGTCCAGCAGCTCCTGGTGTCCCTCATTCCTGAATCCCGCAGTTCCTCGTGTCCCTCATTGCCTGAATCCCGTGTCCCGCAACTCCTCGTGTCCCTCATTCCTGCACCCCGCAGCTCCTGGTGTCTCCCATTGCCCGTGTCCCTCAGGTCCTGTTGTCCCTCATTCCCGAACCCTGCTGTTCCTGGCGTCCCTCATTGCCCGTGTCCCGCAGCTTCTGGTGTCCCTCATTGCCTGAACCCCATTTCCCACAGCTCTCGGCGTCCCTCAGCTCCTGGTGTCCCTCATTCCTGCACCCCACGTCCCTCAGTTTCTGGTGTCCCCCATTTCCTGTGTCCCTCAGCTCCCGGTGTCCCCCATTTCCCGTGTCCCTCAGCTCCTGGTGTCCCTCATTCCTGCACCCCATGTCCCTCAGTTCCTGGTGTCCCCGATTTCCCGTGTCCCTCAGCTCCTGGTGTCCCTCATTGCCTGAACCCCATTTCCCACAGCTCCCGGTGTCCCTCATTCCCGAACCCCGCAGTTCCTGCTGTCCCTCATTCCTGCACCTCATGTCCCTCAGTTCCTGGTGTCCCCCATTTCCCGTGTCTCGCAGTTCCCGGTGTCCCTCATTCCTGCACCCCGTGTCCCTCAGCACCCGGTGTCCCCCATTTCCCGTCTCCCGCAGTTCCTGGTGTCCCCCATTTCCCGTGTCCCGCAGCTCCCCGCACCCTCCGCGCCTCCTCCTTATCAGCGCGGCGGGGCCGCCTCGCTCCGCCCGCGGCTGTTTTTCTGTTTGCTCCTAATCTGCGCCTCAGAAGGGGCCAATAAACCTCGCGCAGGTTAAACATTAAATGGGGTTCCTTCCCCACACCCCCAGGAAACGCGCTCCCCTCTGCCACCCACTCGTGCCCGCGGGGCTCTGCTCCCCCAAACGCTGCTCCCCAAATCCCCCACGGGCTCTGAGCATCGCCCCAGCCCCGGGGGCCACGCCTGGGGCTTTTCTTACCACCTCCTTTTAATTTGGGTTCGCGTTTTGGGTGGGTTTTTGTCGGGTTTATCTTTTTCTGGGTGTACAACACGGGGGTGATAATTTTTTTCCTTGTCCTGTCAATCGCCACTGAAACCATAAGGGAGAGATAACAGAGAAGAGAAAACTCTCGGAGTGACCTTTGAATCAATTTGAAAAACCTCATTTAACTGATAAGTCTTGAAAGGCCCAGAACTAATTTGAAAATACATCTATTAAAATCTCATTGCCGCTGCCTGGGAGCTGCTGGGAAGGGTGTGCGAGGCGACTTGCCGGGGTCGGGGGAGCCGGGAGAGCAGGTTTGAGCCCTGGTCAACAAAGAGATTGCAGAGCTGACTGCAAAATGATGGGGCTTAGACCAGGAGAAAAATAAGAATATTAAAAGAAAATGGGTTTTTCTCTCCCAGCTGGTGGGGAAAGGGGAGATTTACTGCATTTTCCTGCCATAACCAGGCACGGAGTCTGGGAGCGCAGACAGAATATTGGATTTTTTTTTTTTTTTTTTTCCCTTCACAAAACAAATCCAATATTTTCTCATTCTGCTCAGAGGCAGCTGCAGGGCCGGGGAGCCTGTGGTTCTTTGGGGGCAGCTGTGCCCCACCGAGGGGTGAGGAGGAAGCTCTGTGCTCCCATCTCTGTGTTTTCTGCCCAGCTCCCTCGGTGCCAAAAAAGCAGAGGAAGAGGAGGGATGGTGAAGGCAGGAGAAGAGCAGAGTCAGGGCCCAGGCTCGTGTTTTCCTGCCTTGGCAATGTCCTGCCTTGCCCTGGGCATCAGCTGGGTGTAAAGGAAACAAAAATCCCTGCAGGAAGCTCCTGGCACAGAGAGCTCCTGGTGTGAGGCTGCTGTGGGTTGGGAGCAGGGTGGTGATGGCTGACTGGAAACACAAAAATAAGACTTGAAATGAAATAAACTCCATCAGAGCCTGGTTTGAAGGAACTGAGCCATGGCAGCTCGGTGGGGATGTGGAAATGCTCCTCCTGCCCCAGACCTTGGGTGCAATTTGGGGTGCTGGGAAAGAATCCCAGCAGGACAGGCCGTGCTCCCTGCGGGAATTGCTGCTTCCCCGGCTCAGACAGAACTGGAGCAGTCACCTTCCCCAGGACAGGAAGAGTCTCTGAGGTTCCCTGAGGTTTTTGGAAAGGTTCAAACAGAGGGAGGCTGACCCTGAGCAGGAATGGAGGAGCAAGGGAAGCTTTGATCTGCCCTCACCCCATATCCACCTTCATGGCTCTGGCCCGGCTTCTTTTTCGGATTTGAGCTGAGATGTCCAAATTCCTGGAGTTTGGCATGAAGCTGAGGATTAAAGGAGCCCAGGATGAGTCCTATTAACCCAGGACAGATGCCATTAACCCAGGACAGTCCCATTAACCCAGAACAGTCCCATTAACCCAGGACAGTCCCATTAACCCAGGACAGGTCCCATGAACCCAGGACAGGTGCCATCAGCCTGGGACATGGTCTGACCCAGCCAGCTGGCCCTGGCCCTGCTCCTGCACAGCCCCAAGGGCAGCACAGAGAGGTTGGGGCAGCCCCTGGTGTTGGAAACTGGCCCAAAAGGGAAGGTGGAGTCCAAAATATTCCCCTCCATCCTCATCCAGAAGCCATGCAGGGAGGTGCTGGCCAGCAGCAGCTTTTGGCAGCGTTTGGAGTGTGTTTAATCCTGGCTCCGTGCAGCGCTGAGGCCGCTGAGCGGCAAAATTTGCTGATTTAATGGAAATTCAAAAATCTCGTTAATACCTCAAGTGATACAGGGAGATCTCTGTATCCAGCAAGATGTAAAGCAAGTCTGGCTTGGATGGGAGAAATGGATTTTTAAAACATTTGGTGTTGTTAAAACATAGCAAAACAAAGAGGCAACGTGGATTCTCTGGTGCTGGAAGGGGGGACCGGGGCATTTAAAAAATAAGGACCCAATATTAAAATTGAGAGATGTTTGTATGGACATGAGTAGGATTTTAAGAATGACCGTAATAACTCAGAAAATTTAGTTTTTCATATACATATATATATATACACATATATAATATATATGTGTGTATATATATTTGCTAAGTTATTTTTATACATATACACATATGTATATATAAATTTGCTAAGTTATTGCTTATGTTATGTATTATAAATATAATATATATTTATATTATTTTAATATTATATTTATAATTATTTTATTTTAATTTTTATTAATTATAAATATAAAATTATATGTAATTTTGTTAAGTTATTAGGGTCATTCTTGGAATATATATAATGGAATTTATATATGTGTATATATATATATATATATATATATATATATATATATATATATATATATATATATATATTCCATTAGGGATCTGCATCAATGCTCTAAACACTGGTGGTTTTTGCCGTGCAAGGAGAAGAGGTTCAGAAATTATTTTAAAGCCATTCCACGGATGTTTTGTGGCTGGAGGAGTTGGGTTTAAGACGTTTCACAGGTGCTGAAGTCAAGCCTTGCCCACATGGGGGGGATGCAGGGATGCTGGGCTGAGATGGGCAGGGTTGCTCGTATTGCTTGGATTCACTTTGGGATTTGGGAAACCTCGTCAGCCCTGGCAGACTGAGGGTGGCTCAGCTCTGCCCAGCCTGGGAGAAGGAAATGGAAAATCTGTGTGTGGAGCAGGAGGGGAAAGCAGGGAAGGCTGGGACTGGCTATATCCTCCTTGCTTGCAGAGGAGGGAGGAAAATCCCAATATCTTGACAAAGAAAAAACAACCAAAACCCCCCTAAAAATACAAAAACCAAGGAGGAGCAAATTGCAGCTTTTCCTGCTGCTGCCATGCCCGGGGTACCAACCCCGCTCTGCTGAGCTCAGGTTCAGCAGCAGGAGGCACCAAGGGGAGCTGCAGGTCTCCCATCCCATCAGGCTGAGGAGAGCTGAGCTCCTGCGGCAGGAATGACTCCAGAGAGCCCTGAATATTCGTGCCTGGGGGTTTGGGTGTGCAGAGGGTGGTCGGTGTGTGGCACAGCGCTGAGAGGGCACTGTGGGAACCCAAAGCTTCAGGTTTGGCTGTTGGAGACCCTACAGAACCCCCAAAAGGACCAAGAGCAGGGGAAACACCTCGGGCCACAGGTGATGCTGTCCCCAAGGAGTCCCCACAGTGAGAGCAGGGCACGGTGTGGGGCAGCCGATGGCCATGGCAAGGGTGGCTTTGACCCCTGGGAAATGTTCCAAAGCCACCATTGGAGAGACACGAGCTGTGACGTGGCCATGGATGAGCACCCCCCTCGTGCCTCAGTTTCCCTGGGAAGCAGAGAGGATGATCAGCGCAGGGCAGAGCTCTGGCAGCACCAGGTTATGAAATCTGAGGAAGGGAGGCATTGGAAGATGACTGAGAAAATATGGAACCAAATATCTGAAAGAGATATCAAGACCTTGATTAATATCCTGACTCATTCCAGGATCAACTATCATCTCACAAACATCTGTGTAACCCACTGCTACAGAAATGTCTCCTGATAGTGAACTGAAACTTTCCTGAACTCTGTTACCAGTTTCTTTTTAGCATTTACCCCAAATCTGTAATTTCAGGCTTGGTAGATTTTCACAGAATATCCTAGGGAGGGGTCAGTCCATCTTCTTTCGCTTCATAGAGTCTCTCCTAAGCAGTTTCTATGGGTTAGTGATAAATGCAAAAGGAATGGTACAGTTGGTAAAAGATGGTAAAGAATTTGGTAAAAATGGTAAAGAATTTTTACGTGGACCTTTGGACCAAGTAACAATTCTCAGGTGCCCCGGAGCCTTTCGAGGTCCCTTTGTGGCCGATAAGGAGCCGGTAACGAGCGAAGCTTCTCCGCCAGGGATAAAATTGCAAATGCAGCGGGAGGTGCTGACGGGCGATAGCATCAGGGGCTGACAGAGATCTCAGCGCTCCGGGAGCTGCTCCCACCCCTGCCATTTTCACACAGATCTGACCCTCTCCCGTGTTTTTCCCCCATTTTCTGAGCGTCTCTTGTTTGCCCCGGCGCGGAACCCCCCGATAATCCCAGCCCGGGGTGGGGACGGATCTCGCTGCGGTTCCTGTGGGGATGGAGCCGCAGCTGGCGCAGCTGGGCTGGAATGGGATGCTCGGTGCTCGATGCCAAAGGGATTTGGGCTCCCAGAGCCTCCCCAGAATGGGGGGGACCCTTCCCCATCCGCCCCCCAACTCCAGGGAATGGGGGCAAATAGGACAGGGAATGGGGCAGGGAATGGGGATTGGGAATGGGGGGAAATGGGGCAGGAAATAGGGGAAGGGAATGGGGGAAGCGAATAGGGCAGGAAATAGGGGCAAATAGGACAGGGAATGGGGCAGGGAGTAGAACAGGGAATAGAGAAGGGAATAGGGGCAGGGAATGGGGGAAGGATTAAGGCATGGAATGGGGCAGGGAATGGGGAAAGGGAATAGGGGAAAGGAATAGGGCAGGGAATGGGGACAGGGAACAGGGGCAAACGGGGGCAGGGAATAGAGGAAGGGAATAGGGGCAGGAAATGTGACGGAATAGAGACAGGGAATGGGGGCAAATAGGGCTGGGAATGGGGGAAGGGAATGGGGGCACATGGGGCAGGGAATGGGGGAAGGGAATAGGGGAAGGGAATAAGGCAGGGAATGGAGGCAAATAGGGCTGGGAATGGGGCAGGGAATAGAACAGGGAATAGAGGCAGGGAATGGGGCAGGGAATGGGACAGCGATTAAGGCAAGGAATGGGGCAGGGAATGGGGATAGGGAATGGGAGCAGATAGGGCAGGGAATAGAGGAAGGGAATGGAGCAGGAAATAGGTGAAGGGAATAGTGCAGGGAATGGGGCAGGGAATAGGGCAGGGAATGGGGGTAAATAGGGCTGGGAATGGGGACAGGGAATAGGGAAAGGGAATGGAGCAGGGAATAGGGGCAAATAGTGCAGGGAATGGGGACAGGGAATAGGGCAGGGAATGGGGGCAAATAGGGATGGGAATGGGGCTGGGAATGGGGCAGGAAAAAGGGGAAAATAGGACATGGAATGGGGCAGGGAATAGAGCAGGGAATGGGGGCAAACAGGGATGGGAATGGGGCAGGGAATGGGATTGGGAATAGGAGCAAATAGGGCAGGGAATGGGGCAGGGAATAGGGCAGGGAGAGGGTGGGATGGTGACACTGCCCTGCCAGGCTTCAGAGTCCCCCCAAGGCCTCTGGAAATGGATGCCTGGATCAATGCCTGATGTTAATCCTCTTTTTGGGGCCAAGCTGTGGGATTTTGGTGACATTTCTCAAGTGCAATCAGAGAATCCCTGTCCTGGTGTTTCCCTGGGAGTTCCTCTGCTGGACTGCCCAAAGCCTGGCTCACTGGCCTGCACACACAGGCAGCCAGAAAACAGAAATTGAAAGCAAACCATCAAAATCAGGGCTTTTATTCAAGGAAAGATGATTCCAAACTAGCTGGCTTTTCCTGGAAAAATTCTAAAAGCATCTCCCCAAAACCTCAACAGCCTTTTTCACCCCAAAATGCGGATTCCTTTACCTTCACTACCCCCCCAAAAAAAACCCCCAGATGATTTCTTTGCTCTGGTTTCTGTCACCATGGTGAGGTGGTGGCCCTGCTGTGGTTACCTGGGGGTGAGCCAGATTCTTCATCCTTGGGAAAAGGGACCCTGGGGGACATTTAGGGCACTGGGGTGAGCCAGGTTCTTCACTTGGTAGCATTCTGGAAGTGTTCCTGTCCCCTGGCAGTGCCTGGCAGTGTCTCCTGCTTTGCAAGAACAGGAGAAAAGAGGCAGGAATGGAAAGGGGAAACCAAGGGGCTGTTGGGCATTCCCCTGGGCACAGCTGTGCCACCCAAGAGTCCTCTCGTTTCCTCCTCTCCTCCCTTTGCTCTTCCTCCTCTTTGTTTTCTTTCCCCTTTTTCTTTTCTTCTTTGCCTTTTCTCTTTCTCCTTTTTTCCTCCCTTAATTTGTTTTTCTTTCTTTTTTCCTTTTTCTCTCCCCTTTTCTTTCCCCCTTTTCCTAATTTTTTCTTTTCCTTATATTTCTCCTTTTCTTTTCTCTTTTTTTCCTTATTTATTTTTCTTTCCCTTCTTCTCTCTTCTTCTGCATCTCCTCCTTTCCCCCTTCTCCCTCTCTTTCTTCACTTTACTCCCTTTCCTTTTCACTCATTTCTCTCTGCTCTCATTTCCCCTTTCCCCCCCTTCACTCTCTCCTTTCCTTCTCAGCCCATTTTACCCCCAAACCCCTTTCCAAGAGAAATCATTCCCTGGAACCATCCCAAGCCCCTTCCCCAGCTCTGCTGTCCCATTCCATGGGCAAGGAATGGGGCAGGGAATGGGGTAAGGAATGGGATAAGGAATGGGATAAGGAATAGGGCAGTGAATGGGACAGGGAAGGGGTAAAGAATAGGATAAGGAATAGGGGTAGGGAATGGGGCAGGGAATGGGACAGGGAATCAGGATAGGGAATGGGGACGGAAATGGGGATGGGAATGGGACAGGGAATAGGGGCAGTGAACAAGCAGGGAATAGGGCAGGGAATGGGGTAAAGAATGGGATAAGGAATAGGGCAAGGAATGGGAATAGAATATAGGAGCAGAGAATGGGGAAAGGGAACAGGGGCAGGGAGCAAACAGGGCAGGGGATGGGACAGAGAATAGTGGCAGGGAATGGGGCAGGGAATAGTGGCAGGGAATGGGGTAAAGAATAGGATAAAGAATAGGGCAGGGAATGCACAGGGAATAGGGGAAGGGAATGGGGCAGGGAATAAAGCAGGGAATGGGGTTGGGAATACCCAGGGAATGGGGCAGAGAATAGGGCAGGGAATGCATAGGGAATAGGGTAAGGAATAGGGGTATGGAATAGGGGCAGGGAATAGGGCAGGAATGGGGTAAGGAATAGAGCAGGGAATGGGGCAGGGAATGGGGAAGGGAATGAAGCAGGAATTAAGGTAGGGAATGGGGCAGGAATTAGGGCAGGGAATAGGGTAAGGAATAGGATAAGGAATGGAGGCAGGGAATGGGGGAGGGAATGCACAGGTAATGGGGCAGGGAATAGGGTAAGGAATAGGATAAGGAATGGAGGCAGGGATTGGGGCAGGGAATGGGGGAGGGAATGCACAGGGAATAGGGTAAAGAATAGGGGCAGGAATGGGGCAGCTCCTGCGGGATGGATCCCCCTTCCCGCAGCCCTCCCCTCAAACCTGCCCGCGAGCTCCCGCCGGTCACGTCGCCATCAAAGTGATGTGCCAGCAATATCCAACACGCAGTTAAAGCCACTCGTGGGAGTTTCAATAAAATCGACCGGGCAGGATCAATGGGCTACGCTGGCCCCATCCCCGCACGGAACGGGGCGGGGGAGCCGGGAAAAACACCCAGGGCTGCGAAATGGGGGCGGTGGGAGGGGGGGAGCTGATTACAAATCCATCCCATCCTCGCCGTGATTAATTGCTGCGTTACCAGAAGGAACAGCGCGGGGTGGGGGTCATTTTTAAAGGTAACGTCGAGGAGGGAGTTTCTGTGCTGCCTTTGGAGGGGAGGAGGCGACAGGAGCCTTTTCCCGTGGGTTTCCCTCTAGGCAGGATGGAGCTGGGATAGTGATGGTTCACCCCAGCCCAGCAGCGATTTCGGATTTGGGAAGAGCCCTCCCCAGCCACGCAGGGGGAGCTGAACCCCATTCGCACCCAGCTGGGATCACTAGACACGGCTGTCCAGCTTGAAGGACCACCAGTGTGCAGGTTCCACCCTAAACCAGCCCCGAGCAGCCCCTTCACCCCACACTGGGGCTCTGAAAGGGCTCAGGGGGTCTCGCTCCTGCCCTGCCCTCCCCGGAGATGCCCAGCTCAAATTAAAACATCATCCATCGTTGCGGTGGCAGCGCATAATCCCTGGCAGATCAGCGCAATTACTGCGGGAAATGCCTGGGGAGCTGAACTAATAACGCCGGCCGGTGGATTAAGAGTCACTGGCTTAGTGCCGGCCGTGCCACCGCGCTCGGGGGACACCCGGGGACACCCCGGGGACAGCGGGGTCCCGGTGGGGCTGGGGGCAGTGGGTGTGTCTCTGGGCGGGGGTTTGGGGTGGTTTTACTGCCCCATATGTGTGGGGCAGGGATGGGCAGGGATGGGGCAACGATGGGGGCAGGAATGGGGGCAGGGATGGGGAAGTGATAGGGCAGGAATGTGATGGGGCAGGGATGGGCAGGTATGGGGCAGTGATGGGGAATGATGGGGGCAGTGTTGGGCAGCAATGGGCAGGGATGTGATGGGGCAGGGATGGGGCAGTGATGGAGGTAGGGATGGGCAGGGATGGGCAGGGATGGGGCAGCGATGGACAGTAATGTGGCAGTGACAGAGGCAGTGATGGGGCAGGAATGGGCAGCGATGGGCAGGGATGAGCAGCAATGGGGCAGCGATGGAGGCAGCGATGGGGCAATGATTGACCCATGATGGGCAGGGATGAGCAGCGATGGGGCACACGGAGCTTCCCTGCCCCGCACCCGGGCCAGGCAGTGCCATTCCCGCGGCTCCCGGTACCTATTCCGTCCACCCTCCCCCCCGGGGCGCGGGTGGACCGCTCCATCCCATGTGCACGGAGCGCCCGGACCGGCCCATTGAGCTGTGGGAGGGGGGAGTAAGGGCCGGTCCATCGGGCAGCGGGGGGGGGGGGGGATGTGACGGGCTGTACCACTGCGCCGCCCCGGGGGAGAGCCCGCGCGGCCATCCGCAGGGGGGCGCCAGAGCGGCGGGGACGGCCCAGAGCGGCTGCGGAACGAACCATTGCTGCGGCGGGGGGAGCGGGCGGGACCAGCGCTCCGGAATGGCGGGGGGGCCGGGCTGAGACCCTCCTCACCCTCAGCCCGAGAGGTGCCAGAGTCACCCTGGGCCTGAGGGGCCGCACGGAGCGGCACAATGGGGCTGTGTCCCTGCCGCTGTCACAGAATTGCAGAGCGGTTCGGGCTATGAGGGACCTCAGAGCCCATCGAGTGCCAGCCCTGCCATGGCAGGGACACCTCCCACTGTCCCAGGCTGCTCCCAGCCCTGTCCAGCCTGGCCTTGGGCACTGCCAGGGATCCAGGGGCAGCCCCAGCTGCTCTGGGAAATCCATTCCAGGGATGGATTCCACAATTCCTGATTCCCAATCTCCCACCCAGCCCTGCCCTGTGGCAGTGGGAGCCATTCCCTGTGTCCTGTCCCTGCAGGCCTTGTCCCCAGTCCCTCTGCAGCTCTCCTGGAGCCCCTTCAGGCCCCACAAGGGGCTCTGAGGTGTCCCTGGAGCCTTCTCCTGTCCAGGTGAGCAGGCCCAGCTGTGCCAGGCTGGCTCAGAGCAGAGGGGCTCCAGCCCTGGCAGCATCTCCGTGGCTCCTCTGGCCTGGCTGCAGCAGCCCCACGTCCTCCTGCTGCTGTTGCCCAGGGCTGGGGCAGCTCTGCAGGTGGGGTCTGAGCTGAGCCCAGGGGCACAGGGGCAGAATCCCCCCCTGCCCTGCTGCCCACACCGGGGCTCAGCCCAGCACAGGGGGGGTTTCTGGGGCAGCCTGAGCCCCTCACCCACCAACACCCCAAGTCCTTCCCTCAGGGCTGCTCTCCCTGAGCTCGTCCCCAGGCTGGGATTGCCCTGACCGTGCTGGGCTCAGCCTGCTCCCCATGCCGGCTCTGTGCCAGGTGGGAACAGCTGGGATTTGGGGTCACACTGGAGCCAAATTTGGGGTCACACTGGGGCCGGGCTGCGACATGGGCTGACAGAGCACTGTGAATGCCCAGGGCTCCCCTAGACTGGGGCCTCACACCGTGAGGGGCTCCAGGCTGGATCTCCCTCCTGCCCTGCCCTGCTGGAGCTCAGGGGTGCCCAGAGCAGCTGATGGCCCTGTGCACATCATCCTGCCCACCCTCAGAGGGTCCTGGGGACACAAACCATGGACACCCCACCCTGAAGATTACAGACTGTCCTGGCTGTCCCTGCACCAGGGGCAGAAATCCAGCAGCCCACTGAGAACTCACTCGGCCAAGTGCCAAGGGACTGAGGGAGCTGGGGGTGCTCAGCCTGGAGAAAAGGAGACTCAGGGGTGCCCCCATCGCTCTCTGCAGCTCATGAAAGGTGCCTGTGCTCAGCTGGGCTGGGCTCCTTCTCCAGGAACTGACAGAACCAGAGCACACAGCCTCAAGGGAAATACAGGTTGGATATCAGGGAAAAGTTTTTTACAGAAAGGTGATAAAATTCTGGAATGGCTGCCCAGGGAGGTGGTGCAGTCCCCATCCCTGGGTGTGTTTAACAAAGCCTGGATGTGGCACTGGGTGCCAGGGTTCATTTGAGCTGTTGGGGTGGGCTGGACTCGGTGAAGTTGTGTGTGTGTTAATGGGTCTAGGATGTTAAGAGGATTCTATTCTTTGACTCTTCCAGTTCAATCTAGAAATAATGCAATGGAGGTCTCTTGGAGGTCTCTTCCAACCCAGTGATTCTGTGAATTCTGTGGATTCTGTGAATTCTGTGACCTTCCCATCTCACATCCCATAATGCACCCAGGACCAGATTTCATCAGGATATGCAGGAAACTCTTGGGTTTTTCCCCTCCTCTCCTTTTTCTCTGTCTCCAGCACACATTTTGTGGCTGATGATGGCTCTGGGCCCTCTCTGGGCACCAGCTCAGGGCCAGCACACCCTGATGAAGGATGTGCCATGGCCACTGAACCTGCTCATTGTCCCTGCTCAGAGTTCCAGGAGCAGCTGGAGGCAGGAACAGCCTGCTGGGAATCCCAAAGGGAATCCCAAAGGGAGATCCTTGCTGCTCCTCTCCTGTGTGAAGGAGTGAGGACAGAATGGAATGCACAGCCCCCCCTGCCACAAATGTCTTCTCTTTCACACAGTTTGCATTTATCTGAAATTCAGTGTGGACCAAATGCTGACATGTAGATCTGCAAATCCCCTGTGTTTAATTAACACTTTAATTTATTAATTTACAATTTATTGGCCTATCCAGTAAATATTATTTACACATTCTGGAACAACTCAAGCTGCAGGAGTGGTCCTTCAGAAGCAAACTTGGAAGTGGATCCTTCAGCTGACAGAGCTCATCCTGCAGCACAGCACGAATCAGTGTGAATGAAAATCCATGGGCTAACAAGTTCAGTGTCACAGGGATGCCACCCTGGATTCCCATCACAGGCTCCTTGTCCAGCATTACCTCCTTGTCACAGAATGGAAAATCCTGAGTGTAGGAGTGTCGGGGGGATGGATGTGGTGGGGATGGATGGAGACGAGAGATCTCTGCAGCCAGGTCGTGGAAATTGCATTTATTGCAAAGGGCCTGGGTGCAGGGCCCTGCTGGGAGCTGCAGCCACAGCTCAGAGCAGGACTGAGAGAAGAGAGAGGGAGAGAGGATGAGAGAGTAAAAGGGGTAAGAGAGTAAGAGGCAAGAGCTAAGAGGGCGAAGTTGCCATTACAATACCATAAATCTTCTGTGTTGAATATTCTGATTCTCACTAACCAATCTAGTACAATCTACAAATCCTATAGCATTTCCATACAGCCTATAAGAATCACTACATTACCATACTGTGCTACATTTTAAACCCTAAAAACTCCTCTTTGGGCCTCTTCTGCCAAGCTGGCAGGGTCTGCTCTGACCCTTGGAGCTGTCTGCAAGCAGAGGGTGTTGTTCCATCAAAAGGGGATCACCTTCAGCCAGCCACACCATTGTTTTCCTGTTGTTCAGTAACTGAGGTATCTCAAAGCTTGCTTTCATTTCAATCTCACTCATAGTTTCCATATTCTCAAAATCTTTTGCCAGACAATCACATTTATAAGGCTTTCCTGTGTCACCTTCCCCAACACCTGAGCTGGAAGGGACCCTCAGGGATCATCAGTCCAGCCCTGCACAGCCACCCCAGCAATCCCACCCTGAGCACCCCTGGCAGCCTTGGGGCTGGGAGGATTCCCTGGGCAGTGCCCATCACCCTTGGAGGGAAGAACCTTTCCCTAAAATCTGACAACACCAGCCTCCCCTGCATCCATGGCACAAATCATCCTGCAAACTCCCCTTTTTCCCCCCAGAATCTCTAGCAGGGGCTCTTGCACCAGCGCTGAGCACAAGCTGGCTCCAAGGAGAACTCATTGCAGAGGATGGAGCATTTCCAGCCTCATCCCCTCCGCGCTGCCGTCCCTCCGGGCGCTGCCGCCTCACTCCGGCACTTCATTAGCACCAATTTGCTCTCGTCTCGCTAAGTGCTGCTGACTCGGGAGAGGAGCGAGCAGATCCGAGCAGCGCTCCGGGGCTCCTGCCCAGCCCTGCCTGGCCACGGCAGCGCTCCACTCCCGGCAGCAGCTCCCCATAGCCGTGCTGTCCTCTGGAACAATAAAAGCAGCTGATTCTGGTCCAAAAAAAGGCCTGGAAAGGGAGGAAATAGGACAAATGGGGGAAATGTTCGCAGCGGAGCTGATCCCCATTCCCCTGGGTGATGGGGAGAGCAGAGCAGGGCACCAGGTCTGCCTTCACAAAGGAGGCTGGAAAAGCAAGTGGGAAATGAAACCTGTGCAGAAAGGAAATGCTTTTAACAACAAATTCACCTTTTAAAGTCATGTGAAGCTGTTTTGGTGTCCCTGAGAGGGGGTGGTCGGTGTGGGTGCCTGGCAGAGCCAGATCCATTGCATTATTTCTAGATCAAACTAAAAGAGTTAAAGAATAGAATATCTTAACATCCTAGCCCCATTAACACACACACAGAACATTAATTTGCTAACTTCATAGGCAAATTTCAGCTGCAAAGGCTCTAACCAAGAATTCACCACTTATCACCCTTTTTGAAACCTAAAGATCACCTGCTAGGGCCAATAATGAATTTCTAACCTGTAAGAAAAGTACATATAGGAAAATATACAGTGCAAAACAAATGCAGGATCCAGCTCAGCTGGATCAGAGCTGCTCCCTGGGCTGAGGAACCGAAACCTCGGGAAGGGAAGGGAAGGGAATGGCAAGAAGGGAGGGGAGTGTGAAAAACGCCAATCACTTGGGTTTTTTTAAATTTTAAAAGCTTAATAGTAATAAAAGGGTTATAAAAATAGCAATATAATTAGAGTAATAATAACTTTGGACAATTTGGACTAGGACAATATGAGACAATAGAAACAAAGAGTTATGGACATCTAGGTACCTTTTTCTGGGCAACATAAGCTGGAAAAAGGACACAGTTAACAGAGGATTAACCCTTAAAAACAATAACCTGTTGCATATTCATACACCTCATATATGATGCATAAATTCCATTCAAACACAGGATTCTTTCTGGTCATCTTCAACTTCTTCCTCATAATCTTAACGGTGTGTTCAGGGCTGAGCAAGGTGGGAAGAAGTTCATTTCTTCTGATAATGGGGCAATAAATTCTCTTTCTCTGAAAGATTCAGGTGTCCTGTGACTGCTATCTCAGTGTGAGTCCTTTCTTTATGAAAAAAAGTATCCTACATAGCAAAGTTTCTATTTTAACATTTTGTTATAACCTAAAACTGTATTTGTTTGAGGTGATTTTGTAATTGTGTGCAGCTGGAGGGTGGGGGATCCCAGGAATGGGCAGTGCAGGGCAGGCTCTGCACGTCATTCCATGGTTGGCACTGTGAGAAGTGATACTTCCAAAAAAAATGATACTCTCTTCCAAAAATTTAAAAAGTTTATTAAAACCTTATCAAAAATACAACAGCAGACTGAACAAAGAAAATATTATAGCACCTGGAGCAGAGGATTTTTCCCACCATGTGCTCACCCACATAATTGCAGTTTTGCCTTTTAACCCTTTGGTCCCTCCCAAAGTTCTGTCCATTGGCTCCTTTGCTGTCCAGTTTGGAATTCACTTCCTTAAATCCTGATTGGAGCTCAGGTGCTGCCACAGTAACAATCCCACCCTCCCAAATGTCCCAAACCCAGAGCCCCCCCAATAACAGCACAAAAGGGGTAAAACACAACTATAAATCTATAAACTTCTCTTAACAAATATACAGGATATTTGCCTTCTAATTGGGAGAGCCAACCATGGCATTACTCATCTATCCCACCACCACATCCCCTGTACCTGTTTGTCTGTGTTTGGAACCAAATGGGGTTTCAGGAAAAGAAAAAAGGAAAAAAGAAAGTTGAGGTTTGATTTTTTTGAGCACTTTTCCTTTGTTCTGTTCTGTTAGCATTGTGTTCTCCCAGCTGGAGAAGATCTGAATTTCTGCTGGAGACCCCAATTTGTGACAAGTCTCTTTTTTCCTGCAGTACAAAGAGAAATCAAACCAAGCTCTCAGAGCTGCCCCAGCACCCAGGCCCCACTGGACCAGAAGATTTCTGGTTTGGAGATAAAGCTCCCTGGTCTCTGCTCCAGCCTGGGGGAGCAGACACCACGAGGTTCATTCATGAGATTCATTGTGGTCTCTTTGCTCAGAGCTGAAACTCCCCAAAACCTCCCAGGGCAGGTGGGGGCTGGACCAGCAACACCCAGCCCCTCCTCTGGGAAGGGAGGGACATCACAGAGCCATGGAATTAAGGCTGGAAAGAGCTCTTAGATCAAGCAGAACCACCAACCCAGCCCCACTGCCATGTTCCCTGCTAAACAATGTCCCCAGGTGCCACATCCACATTTTTGGAACTCTTCCAGGGATGGTCACTCCACCATTTCCCTGGGCAACCTTTCCCATGAAGAAATTTTCCCTAATATTCAATCTAAACCTCCCCTGGTGAAACTGGAGGTAATTTCCTTCTGTCATTGGTTACTTGGGAGAAGAGACTGACCCTCACCTGGCTCCAGCCTCCTTTCAGACCTCTCTGCCCCATAAAGGAGAGGGGGAAACTGAGGCACTCCAGGAGCTGGGCCCATCTTGAAGGCACAGAGAGCAGCCAGCTTTGCTCAGGGCCATTTCCCACCCAGTGGAATCAGCCTGTTGGATTAGGCCCTTTTCTGACCCAGAGATGGGGTAACTGAGAGGTGTTTTAAAAGCTTTTATTCCAATTTCAGTCTCATGAGAAGGGTGAGACAATACAGATGGTATAATTCACACCATCACAATCAGAAGTTAACTATTTCCTGATTACAATTTATTATAAACATTTCTTGGCCTATCAGCTTTAGCCACACTATGCTGTAAATGCCTTAAAGCCAATAATCTAAAATTACTGCTCGTGGGTCCTACTACAATGCATATTTCATAGTTCTATTTCTCTAAAGTATCCAGTCTTATTTGTAAGGCTACCCTTTGACACTTTCTAGTTCCATTTCTCTCTCAACAATGTCTGTCCTCTTCCATGGCGTTTCTAAGTCAGCATTTATTATCTCCAGGTTTGCATACAGGTGCACACTGGGTGAGCCTTCTGCCAGGCTTGGAGAATTTTCTGGAAATTCATTTCCCACATCAGCCCATCGCACCCTTGCACCAGGGCAACCTGTCCCCACCTTGCCAACCACACCCAGGTTCCCCCTCTCCATCCCTTCCTCCACCTCCCTCTGGGCCCATAAATGCTCCTCAGTCCTCTTCCACCCCTGAGAGATGATTTGACAAGGAGAAAAAGAGAGAAACTGGTGGGTTTTGTGCAGAATTTCCCCCCCCAACCTTGCTTACCGGCTTGCTTGCTCTGAAAGCCCCTGGCTGTCTTTTGTGATTTCAACAAATCACCAGCACTTAAGCAAAGTGGGCAGAAAATTACAGGTTGTATTGCAAGTGAATGGAGAGGGAAGAGCACGCTGGGGCTGAAAAGCAGAGGTTTGCTGGTATAATAGAGCAAGCAGGGTCTGACAGGCTGTGGGAGCCTGCAAAGCCATCAGGTATTAGTTTAATGCTTGGCGGGGTTCACGCTGCGAAGCATAATCGCAGTTCCTGAGCAGCAGCCATTTGATTGTCTCCATTATGTCCCCTCTGAAATGATTTGGGAGATGTTTTGCTCGGAGCTGTCAAGGTGAAGTCAAGGAAAACGCGATGCCTCTGACATGAGGCTCCAGGAGGCAGAAACCCTGGGCAGAGCCTCTGGGGAGGAGGAGAGGACGTTTCTGCCTTTTGGAGCTCTTTCCTCCTGCTTTCCCTGCCCGAGGTTCCTCCTTGTCTTTGCTCCCTGTGCTTTTTCTGCAGCTGGGTCAGAGCTGCAGTAGGGATGGGATGTTTGGATTGTGTGCCCGGCGTGTGGAGGGATCTGTGCCGTCACCAACCCCATCCCACTGCACCTGCCAACCCCCTTTGTCACTTCTGGGCTCCTTGGTTGGGTTTGGAGGGTGGGAAATGATCTGAGGAGGGGTCGACAGAGGAGAAAACCCCACTGTGGGTGAGCACAACCCATTATTGGCCAACAGAGCCATGGGAGACTGGAATATCCTGAGCTGGAATGGACTCACAGGGATCATCAGCCCAAACCTTGTCCCTGCACAGCCACCCCAACAACCCCACCCTGAGCACCTCTGAGAGCTCCTGGAGCTCAGCTTTGGGGCTGGGACAATTGGTCCTGGTACTGCCAGGGCGCTCTGTGCCCCAAGAGGAGCAGGATAACTCCTCTCCTTTGGGGACACATGCAGAGGCAGGGGTGGAAATGTCCCCGTCCCCAAGCCCAGAGAGCCAGGAAGGACCTGATGGAAAAACAACATTAAGCCAAGGATGGGCTGTTTGGACCTTAGAACTTGGGGGAAAAAGGGATTTTGGAGCACAAAGAAAATACCTGACCCACGGCTGGTATGGGTGGGAGGCAGAGCTGTGCCCCTGGCTGTTGTATTCACAGAGAATGCCTGATGAAGGCAGGAATGATGAATCTGACTCCATGTTCTCAGAAGGCTCATTTATTAGTTGATAATACCATATTATATTAAAGAATACTATACTAAAGAATACAGAAAGGATTCTTACTGAATGCCAGAAGGATAATAATGAAAATTTGTGACTCTTTCCAGAGTCCTGACACAGCTTGGCACTGATTGGCCAAAGAGTGAAAACAACTCACAGCAGAACCCAATGAAACAATCACCTGTGGGTAAACAATGTCCAAACACATTCCACATGTGAGCAAAACACAGGAGAAGCAAATGAGATCAGAATTGTTTTCCTTTTCTCTGAGGCTTCTCAGCTTCCCAGGAGAAAAATCCTGGGCGAAGGGATTCTATCAGAGAATGTGAGTGCCACACCTGGCTGCCCCCCTCGTCCCTGGCTGCCTGTGGGGACGTGGGGACAGCCAGCAGCAGGCTGCCTGGGAAAGCAGCACCCAGGGGATGGGGAATGGGAAAAAGATCCTCCGTGGAGGGGTTGATGGCTGCCGTAAATAGATCTGAGCAGCGCCGGCATCGATCGCTGCTGCGCGGAGCTGTAATTAGATTGAGCTGGGGAGAGGGAGTGGGGCTGTGTCAGCAGAAAGGGAAATTAATAAATAAACAAACCAGCACAGGAAATGGGAGATGTGGCAGCGCAGGCCAAAAATAACCCAAACTAGAAAAAATAACCCAAACTAGCAAAAATAAATAACCCAAACTAGCAAAAATAACCCAAACCAGCAGGGGTGAGGAGCAGGATGTCACCTGTGCCTGGACAATGGCACTGCTGCTACTGCAGGAGCCCAGTTTTTTACCCTGGTGGTTTGTGTTTGTCTCAGAGCTCGGAGTTATTGATGGGAGACTGGGGTGTAATAATCACTGCTAAAAAATGGAATGGGAGGGTGGAAAGCGGAGAGGTTGGACCCTGGGCTGGGTGTGGGAGTGTGTGGCACCAGAAAGGAGAGCAAGGGGACAGACTGGATTGCCAGGGTGACAGCTGGGCCACATCTCCCATCCACATGGAGACATTCCCAGGGCCATCCTGCAGGGCAGAACCCCTGTGGGTGGAGAGTGAGGAGCCCACCCTGGACACAGGAGGAGCTGAGCATGCCAGGGGTGCTGGGAGGGCTTGGGGAGGGTGGGCTCGGGGCACAGGTGTGGGGGGTAATGTTTCTGTTTGTTGTTTGGCTTGGGGGGACATTTGGGGTGGATTCTTTTTTTAAATTCATATCTGGGGGGGAAAAAAAGTCAAATTTTCTATAAAGGCTTTTTTTTGTTTGTTCTTTTTGCAAGCATCTGATGGTCATAGGGTAGGTTTCCACATTCTCTGCTGGTTTGAGTAAGGTACCCCTGGGACAGGGTCCCCTGGCATCACTCAGTGTCCCTTTGTCCCTAAGGATGGTGGTGTGCAGCCAAACTTGCCTGGGGTGGGGGAAGGGGAGGGGAAGGTTCTCCACTGGCTTTACCATTGGAAGGTTCTCCACTGGCTTTACCAGAGGAAGATTCTCCATTGGCTTTAACAGAGGAAGGTTCTCCACTGGCTTTACCAGGGGAAAGTTCTCCATTGCTTTTATCAGGGGAAAATTCTCCACTGGCTTTAACAAGAGAGAGTTCTCCACTGGCTTTACCAATGGAAGATTCTCCACTGGCTTTACCAAGGGAAGGTTCTCCACTGGCTTTACCAGAGGAGGGTTCTCCACTGGTTTACCAGGGCTGGTTGATTTGGACAGAGTGGTTGTTGGTGTCCAGCTTGGTGCCTCCCATGCCCTGCCCAGTGGGAGCAGAGCTGGTGGCTCCCAGCACAGTGTGGGGACAGGGCCAGCACTGGGACACAGAGCTCAATCTGCTGCATAAATTGTCTCCCTCAGTTAGCTCCAGATTTCCTCAGCTCTGGGTGGAATGGGTGGATCTCATCCCTCTCTCACAGTTCTAGATGATGTGAAGAGGATTGGTAGTGGAGGCAGCTGAGGAACTACAGGAGGAGGAGATTGCTTGTCTTCCAGTGAGGAAGAAATTACTCCAAACAGCCTCCTACTACTCCTGAGTTACACACTGCCTCCCCTGTGGCTGTGGAGGTGTGTTTGGAGAGCAGGGAGGGGTTCAGCCCAAGGGAAATACCTGTCCTGTGCCCCTGCAGCATCTTGGCCCCTCTGAGCTCTGTGCTTGGAGCTGGGAACTGCTTTGAGCCCCCCAGGCCAAAGAAGCTCCTGCAAGTGCCAAGCTGAAATCTGCCACCCAGACAGCAAATGTCTCAAGGGACCCTGAAAAATCCTTCAGAAAATCCGAACCAAGAAAGCCCAAAGGTGAAAACTTTTGGTGAAAACTGCTGCTGCCCTGGGCAAAAGTGGGACTTCCTCTGGGAAGTCTTGAGCCCACAGTTTGCTCTCTCTTTTCTCAGCTTCCCAGGAGGAAATGCTTTGTCCCCAGCCCTGTAGGGTCAGATCCATGTCCTGCCTTGCCCATGGCATCTCAGGTTCCTGCAGTTCTGTGTCTGGTTGAGTCCCTGAGCACCCAGATCAAACCTGACAGCTTCAGAATCAGCTCTTCTTTGAGACTGGATCAGCCACCTCCACCATTTTACAGTTTTCTAGGAAAATATCATAGCAAAGACTCCATATCCCACCCCTTCCACCAACACTGTGCTTGATATCCCCACAATTAAAATTCATATATTTATTTATTTTACTCACTTCCCTCTCTGTCCTCATGCAGAGCGCTGGGGTCAGGGGGGCTTTCCTGGCTTCCCCCGTGGCAGCCCCTCTGTGCTGACCTTTGCCTCCTGCCAAACCTGTAGGGAAAGCTTTTAATTCAATGCTGACAAATGTGCCAGAGAATCCAGTAGCAAAGGCACACAGGGGAGACAGAATTTCCTGGAGCCTCCAGTGACTCTGGCAGGAAAACCCTTCCCAGAGCAGGTGGATCCATGATGGGTCCCTCCAAGCTGATGCTGTGGGATTAAGGCTGCAGAGGGACCTTTCCTGTCCCCTGCATTTCTGAGCTGGCTGCTGAATGTGGTGGCCAGGAGCCAATGGTTCCCTGAGTCCTCTAGGGACACCCACAGGGGTGATGAGGAGTGAGGCCATGCTGAGGGAGGCTGAAGGATAACCCCCAGAATTCAGGGCTGAATCCCCATTGCCAGTCTCTGGGAACAGAGCAGTCCAGGGCTCTCCTCAGTCTCCAGCCCAGGGTCAGCTGGAGATGCTGAGACTTTCCATGGGCTTCCCCCAGGGTTTTGTCACCCTGGTGCCACAAGGGGCCATTGTCCCTTCTCAGCAGGCTCAGGGAGGAAGAGGAGGGAGCAGTGGGACACAAACCAGTGAATTCCTGGCGGGAAGGGCCTGGATTTTGGGAGGCAGCCTGGATTTTGCAAGCAGGCCAGGGTGGGGGAGCCCAGATTAACATCCCTGTTCTCTCTTTTGAACGTGCCCAGCCTGCAAACGCAAGGAGCAGGAGCAGCAGAAGGACCGGAGCCTGCAGCCCAAGAAGCAGCGCTTGGTCTTCACGGACCTGCAGCGCCGCACCCTGATCGCCATCTTCAAGGAGAACAAGCGCCCGTCCAAGGAGATGCAGATGACCATCTCCCAGCAGCTGGGGCTGGAGCTCAACACCGTCAGCAACTTCTTCATGAACGCCCGCCGGCGCTGCATGAACCGCTGGCAGGAGGAGCCCGGCGCCAACCCCGGCGTCCCCTCGTCGTCTACAAGCACTTTCTCCAAAGCATGATGTCCCCCAGCCCTCCCTGCCCCTTCCTGGGTGTCCCCCTCATGACAAAGCCAACCCCAGACTCACACGCATGGCCTGAGCGGGGTGGGTGCTTCTGGGGTGGGTTTGGGAGCCTGCAGACCCTCAGCTGGGTGTCAGCCATGGATGTGGGCCTGGGGCCACCTCCTGCTGCCACCTCCTGCTGCCACCTCCTGCCAGCTTGTGGAGCAGGGACAGGGTTTGTGACCAGGTCAGCTCCATCCCCAGGTTTGGGATGGAGGGAGGAGCAGGGCTCTGTCTGGAAGGAAGCATCCCTGGTCCTTGGGGATCACAGAGCATCATCTCCCCCTGCCCATGGAGGTTTTTGGGGAGAGGGGCCTGTCCTGACCTCTCCACCAGCCTTGATCTCTGTCACAGCCACCCTTGTGGCTCCCACAGGGGACGGGTAGAGGTGGGGGTGGCACAAGAAGTGGTGTCACAGGCTGGGCTCTGGTACAGCCCCACTGCACCAGGGCCAGACCTGAGCACTGAGCAGGGGAAGCTCTCCTGGCATGCCTGGAGGGCTCCTGGGCTCTGCCAGCTCTCTGATTGCTGGAGGGTTTCCCCTGCTCAGGTGCAGTGTGTTCCCCAAGGCAGCCAGACCCTCTGTGCCATCACCATGTGGCACTTCTATCCCTTGAGGGTTTTGGAAACCTGGCTGAGGACACCCCTGTACCCCCCATTCCCTCTATGGGCATCTTCCTCTGATCCCCCCGGACACCCCCAGGAGCACCCACACCCCAGGCCCCCCAGAGCCCCCCACCCACGAGAGTCCCCCTGTCCCAGATCCCTCCCAGAGCAGCTCCACGGTGAAGGAGTCCCCTCCTGCCTCCACGGACCCGAGCACCCCTTTCCAGGGGACCCCCGCTGCCCCAGCAGGTCAGAGAAGCACATTTTAGCTACAGAAATCGGGTATTTAAAATAACAATTGTTGGAGAGGAGACGGGAGGAGAGACTCGGAGCGAAGGATCTGATCTTTCCCGGTGACTGGCTCCACCTTTCACCTCTGGATTTCTGGTTCACTTTTCGGCTGAGGAATGGACACGGACCAAGCAGATTTGTTGGCTTTGCCTCTCGCCCCATCCACCCCTCAACACACACTCTTGACCCCTCCCATCCCTCCTCTTCATCTCTGTTACCAAAGAAATTACAAAAACCAAAAACACAACAACAACAACGACAACCAAAAAAAGACTTTCCCTCCTGGGAACCAACGTCGGTGCACGGTGGGAAAAGAAAAATCCGAGGGATCTGGTGGCGAAATCCAGCCCTGGGTGTGAGAAGGGGGAAAACTCCCCAACGAGATTGAAAGGGAAAAAAACCCCAACCCTCCCCCCCAAAAAAAGGAATAACAACAGAAACCACAACGAAACAAGCTCAAACAAGCTCAACAAAGACCGGCAACTTACCAAAAAAGACACCAGATTTTTTTTTTTTTTGTGCCAATTAACAACCTGCCTTAAAAGCGAATTTCTGGAGCAATGGTACTTAGCTTCAAAGGGATCATTTCCTCTGAGCTCTCAATGGTGACTTGTGCCATATAAAAAAGCAATCACGAGGCCAAACCCTTACAATCAGCCCTCTCCCAGCCCCCCAAGGGTTCCTTGCAGGAGCAAGAGGTGCCACTGGGGACAGGGAAGGGCTGGGAGAGGCTTGGGGATGAAGAGGGAGGCAAGGTCCCCTTCTTCCCCCATCAGTTGGGGAAAAAAAATCCTCCAAAACCAACCATCAACCAAAAAAAACCAAGAAAGGGACACTCTTGAATTTATGCGGGTAAAAAGTACCATCTGTGTTCTATGGTTTCTTCGATTCACTTTACTTTGAGAGTGATCAGTTGTGTCACAGGAAGGCACCTTGTTGAAAAGAAGGAAAAAAAGCAAAGAAATGAAAAGAAAAGGGTATGTGTTCACCAAAAAAAAAAACCAAAACCAAAAAAAAAACAAACAAGCACCCCAAAAAAAAGGAGAAAAGAAAGGACAAAAGAATGAAGAGAGAAAGAAAACATCCCTGCACACGAAGCCCTGAGCAGGCAGGGTCAGAGGACGTCTTGAACCAAAGAGCTCCTGGGGTAGGTGGGCGGTGGAGGGGCTGGGGGTGTCAGGCTGGACACGGTGACCCCAAACTGACCAACACTGCTGGACAGAGGGCGGGAGAGAGGGATGGAGAGAGGGCAGAGCGGGAAGGGGCAGGTGCCACAGCGTGTTTTGCCAACCAGAACCCAAAAACCTAATGGGAATCTCATCTCCCCCAGGACCCCGCTCCCCGCCACTGATTTTTTCCCCTAATGTTGTTTCTTCGTCTTGTCGTGACGTGGTGATGATGGTGGTGGATTCCTGAACCCCATCGAGTTGTATTCAAGGGCTGCAAAGCCAGGAAGGGGGCCTTGGTTTGGGAAGTGAAAAACACAACAGGAAAAAAGAAAAAAAAAAAAAAAAAAAGGGGGAAAAAAGGAAAAGAAAGAAAAAGAAAAAAAAAAAAGAAAAGAAAAAAAAAGAGTAAATGCCACAGGCCCTCAAGGATGCAAAGACATTTCTAGTGAGAACCCGAGACTAAAGGCTACCTCACTTGAGTTTTCAATTTTTGTGATTTGAAAATCACGTCTGATACCAAAGATTTTGTTGCCTTGTCTGGTCTGTGCTGGAATCGCCACTTTCCCTGCTCCCCGTGGCCAGGCTGGCCCAGAGAGCCCCTGGCCACCCCCAGCCCCAGCCCCAGCCCCAGCCCCAGCCCTGCCCTGAGTCCCCGAGAGCGAGGGAGGAGGCGAGAGAGCAGCTCCGGGATGGCAGCGTGGTAGATGAGTGCCTTTTTCCTGTACCAAAGGTGTGTGGCCATTTCTTTGCTCCTCTGCTTTGACCCCAAAACTCCGTGTGACCTTAGCTCTCCGCAGGGAAATAATCCCAGGGCTCTCGTAGCCTCTGGGCGTTGGGATGAAGGAAAGAAAAGCCAACCCTTGTCCTAATTGAGGAGAAAACATCCCCCTGGCTGAGGGAAAGGTGCTGGTTCCCCAGCATGTCCCCACTCTCAGATGTCCCTGTGTCCCCCAGGCTGTCCCCAGGGTCCCTCCATGCAGCCCCTCCTGCCCCAGGAGCACAGAGTTGGTGTCCAGGGACGCTGCTCCCAGGGAAGGGCTTTGCTCCATGTCCTTCTCCAGCCTCAGTGCTGGACCCTGCAGAAGCCCATGAGGTGACAAAGCTGAGTTTCCCCATGAGGTGACAAAGCTGAGTTTCCTCACGAGGTGATGAAGATGAGTTTCCTCACGAGGTGACGAAGTTGAGTTTCCTCAACTTTGGGTGTTTTTGCCTCACTTAGCTCAGATCTGAGCTTTGCTTCGCTCTTTTGGTAGCACAGTTCATGGCATTTCTGTCTGGAAAGATGAAGGCAGGAGCAGTGGAAGCCTCACCCTGAGCTTTCTCCAAACTCTTCCCTTAGGGAAGGGGTTGGACAGTGAATCCTTCCAGCAGGAGCTGTTTCAAAGTCCCCAGAGGGGCGTTTTTGGCTCTCAGACCTGTGCAGCCAGGTCTGCTCCATTCTGCCCCTTGGCTTCAGCAGAAGGCAGCAGGACCTGCTGGAGCTCCCCAGCAATCTCCAGAATGCCCAGTTTAGGGCAAACTTGGGTTGAGTTGTACCTGCCTGGGTCAGGCTCCGGCCAAGGTGACTTCTTTGAGTTGGACCAAACTTGCCCAGGGCCACTCCTGGTGTGGTTCTTGGGGTTGTCCTGTGCGGGACCAGGAGCTGGACTTGGTGACCCTTGGGGTGGGTTCCTTCCAATCCAAGATATTCCAGGATTCCAACGCCCCTGGTGAGAGCAACTCCATGGGAATTCCCATCCTGCTGGGCAGACTGAGAGGGCCCTGTCACCTCCCTGTCACCTCCCTGTCCCATCCCTGTCCCCCCTGCCCACCTCCACACTATTGCCTTGGCCAGGGCTTGCCCGCCCTCCTGGCCACGCCACCCTCCTTGTCCCCAGTCCCCACCTGGCTTGTGATACCAAAGACGTTCTCTATGCAGGAGAAAGCCTTCATTGCCACCCAGCACAGACCTTACAAGCCTTTGACAATGTTCTCTGAAATACCTCAAAATATTTAATGTATAGTTTATGTGATAAAAAAAAAATTACTTAGCTAGTTTTTGGAATTTGTGACTTGAAGCTTTATACTGTTAAATTATAATTTTGCAGAAGACGGCATGTTCTTATTTCTTTGATGCGTTCAATGGGAGACATATTGAATGTTAAGGAAATGAAAGCTGGATAGTTTCACGATTTAAAAAAAAAAAGAGAGAGAAAGAGAGAGAGAGAGAAAGAGAGAGAGAAAGATTAAAAAAAAGGACCCTTGGAGTTTACAGATTTCATATTTAAACAAGTCCTTTTAAAAAAAAAAAGAAAAAAAAAAGAAAAACTAATAATGATGACGATACCTTTGCGTTCAGATGTGTTACTTTTCTCTGAGTCATGTCGTATGAGAGTATTTATTATATGTGTTCTGTGTTCAAATGTAATTTAAAGAAGACAAAAAAAAGAAAAAAAAAAGACAAGATGAGAATTTGATTTATGCATGAAAAAAATATACTCTTTCTTGAAGTAATGTAATAATTATTGGGGAGGGGTGGTCGGGTGGGAGCGGGAGGGGACAAACTGTGCTTTTTTTGTCCACGAGTTTTTGGTTGATGAAGATTTCTCTGCATGGATCATGGTTCTGTTCCAGCTCACAACCACGGGAAAGTCGTCATTTACCCCCTCAGTTTCTTCCTTCACCTCTTTTGTTCCTTTCCTCACCCTGAAAATCCCTTGGCAGCCACAGGGGGAGGCGGGGGCTGCTTGGCAGGGCAGGGCAGGGGGCAGAGCCTGGCCCCGTGCCCAGCAAACAGGGTAAGGGAATCTGGGACACGGGACCCTGCCGTGCCCACCCGTCCCTCCTGCCTCCCCCTGAGGTCTGGCTCCTCGCTCTGCTTTGTTTTCTGTTTGTTTGGGGGGGATATTGTGGGGTTTGGGTTTAGTTTTGTTTGCTTTTCCAGCTCTGTGGGTCAAATCCCAAGTGCAGCCAAGAGGAGGAGAGACAATCAGCTGCCACCACGACCTGAGCTGGCAAAGCCATGGGGCTCCTGGTGTCCTCTGAGATAAGGGAAACAGCCCTGGGCACCCCAAAACCCCCTCAGGGGAGAACTCTCCAGGTGATGCTCCCAAATCCCCATCCTTGGAACAACCTCACAGCCCTGTCCCTGCACAGAAAGAGGTGCTGGAGATGCATCAAGGCCCAGCTGGACCACGCATGGGCTGGGATGACCCATTTCTGGAGTCTTTGTCCTCAGGAATGTGGTTTGGGTCAGAGGCACAGCCAGCACTCTGTCCCTGCCACCAGCCTGGCTCTCACTCTGTGCAGGCACTGCCCTGGTGGAAGAAGAAGAGTCCAGGCAGTGGAAGAGCCCCTGGAGGATCCCAACCCACCAGATGACCTCAGGCCACTTTGGAATAGCTTTGGAGCTTTCTGATATGCCCGGAGTCCACCCCTGAGTGGCTCCTTCCTCCCCTGCTCCTCCTCCTCTCCCTGCTTACAGAGGAGCATTGAGAAGCCACATCTTTGGGGGCCAGGAGGGTGATGGGAACCTGGAGGAGGCAGTGGTGCCATTCCCAGAGCATTTCCCTGAAAGTGCTGCTTCCTCAGCCCTTCCCAACCTCTTCACCATTCAAGGTGGACCCAAAGCTCAGCTCACCATGAGGAAAGACATCTCAGCTCCTTCAGGCCCCACCAAAGTGGCCCCCAAAAGCCAAGGAAGGTGTTTTTCAGTCTGCAGCTTTTGTCTGGTGCCAGCACTGAGATGCTCAGCACCAGGTGCTGGTGAAGACCCACAGACCAAGGACCCAGCTTTAAGGAGGAGATGATGTTGGTTCCACCCATCTGTTGCCAACCCTTCTGCCCTCTGGAGAGCCCAGCAACCCCACCATGCCCCATTTCCTCCTCCAAGACCTTTTCCACCAGGAGAAACTTGAAGGCCAAGACCACAATTACAACTGCAAGAAGGTTTGGACACAGCCCCAGTCACAAATCCTTGGAGCTTACAGAGAGCAGCTGGATTCCATCCTGGGAGTGATGGCTTGGGAGACCCTGGAGAAGCCAAGCTCTGAGCCCTGTTCCCCATCCTTTGGCCCACCAGGACTCTGGCTCAGCTGAGCCCACCCTGGACCTGGCCCTGCCTGCTGCCCACACCACCAAAATGCCTTCAGGAGCAACTTGCCACGATACCAAAGATTTTTTTTCCCCTGCAGGTAATGACAATCCGAGCTCTGTCCTAAAGACAATTCTCTTGACCAGGGTTGCACCCAAAGGGCATTTTTGTGCTGTGGGGAGCAGGAGTGAAAGCGTGGCCCTGGGAACACCTCCAAGGGTGATGGAGGACAGTGAGGAAGAGGAGGAGACCTGGATTCTCCCACTGGAACCTACTGGTTCATCCTGGCCAGTGTCTCCTGCTTGAACTGTGGAAGTTTTCAGGGATTTGGGTCATTCCATGACCTGTGATGCCCCCAGTTCTTCCTGGAGTGGAAGTTTTCCAATGATGGATTTATACTCTGAAACCCCAGTGCCAGCAGTGGGGCAGCACTGTCCCCATCCTGCCAGGAAAGCAGGAGGCCCCTGGGGTCAGTTCTAAACATTTTTACCCCACCAGAGCCAAGCTGTCCCTGCTCTAACATCAGCTGGGAAGGCAGGACATCAGCACAGAGTGAGAGAAATGGCTTTGCCAAAAATTCACCATTCACCCTTTTGGCTGAACATCCCAAGTCTGGGTGGGGGACACTTGGAGCTCCTCTCGACCTCACCCCGGGGTTGTCACTGCCCTGTCTGCCTGTCCCTGTCACCACCACGTGTCCCCAGCACAGAGCTGGCTCCTTTCCCTTGTCTCAGAGGACACCCAGCCATGGGGCTGGACTGCAGGAGCTGCCACAAGGAACCCACTTCCTCTCACGTCTTTGGCATCTTTAAAGAGAGGAAATTAAAAATGCAAAGAACTAAATTTGGAGTTGTGTTGGTTTGGTTTCTTTGTATTTTTGCCCTTTGATTTCTAAAGGAAACAAAGGAGTCAGACAGAATCCAGCCTGGTCAGAGAGAACTCACAGTCTCGGCTCTGCCAGCCCAGCCTCCTCCAGAAAACATTGCTCATTTTTCTGTATAGCAATAGGTGAGGCTTGTCCTCATCCCATGCAGTCTGAGGGCACCATCTCTGAGTTTTTAAATTACTTTTTCCTTCTAATTTAATTAATTGAAATTTTTTTTTGCTGCTGCTTCATTGTTACTCTCATGGGATAAGTTTTGTTCTACAGCGAAATGCAATTGTTACTCCTCTGTGTCTTGCAACTATATTTGTTTAAGCTATTTACAAACATTAAAAAAGAAAAAAAATAAAATAAAAAAGAGTCTTATGTGTCAGGCACTTTATCCAAACTGTGCTGTGTGCTCTGGAGTTTGTTCCTTGTTCTTTGCAATGACTCACGCAGGGGAAGTTATCAGGAAACTTAACTCCAGCCTGTCAACAGGTTTTAAAAGAGAGAAAAAAATTAATCTCTATTTGTTCATCCTCTACTGGTCATGACTGTGTTGTATTTCTGCAGCTTTCTGTTTCTTCAATAAATTATTTTCTAGTCATTCACCCTGGCGTGTGTGGTGTCCTGTGGTGGTGAGGGGGTCACTCCCCTGTCCCCTTTCACCCCCTCACTCCTCTCTCAAACCTGCCCTGGGAGCTTCAGGGACCATGCCCAGGGCACTGGGGAAAGTTCCTCCCCTCTTTTCCACCTGGCAGCTGCAGCAGTGAGAGCTTTCCCAGAGGAAAGATTTTTATTTCTTGGCACCATCCAATCCCTTTTGGCCAGAACCCAAGGGAAACACTTTAATTCTCACAAACCTGATGCAGATGAGGCCAAAGCACTTGTAAAACAAACCCATGGAACCACGTGTGCTGCAGGCAGGGCCAAGCCCCCTGGATGATTTAATTGTGCAATTTTTAACCCAAATTTCTTCTCCCACTGTGCCTTTTGCCATGGCACGAGCACAGCTGGCACAGACAGAGGGACCACGGGACCTTTCAGTGCTGATTTCACCCTTTGTGGCACAGCAGAGGTTTCCAGGAGAGGAGAGGAAAGCTATAAAGTCCTTTTAATTAAAACCCAAAACTCATAAAAAGGGTGACCTGGTCACCTGTCATTTGTTCACACACAACTTCTCCAGCAGCCACTGCTGGTGGCCCTGGCTCTGTGGGACGTGTCCCCGGTGCCCAGCAGGCAGAACTTCTCCATATCCCACTCAGAAGTGATTTGGGGACTTTGCAGAGCCTGTGAGCATAAACTGTGCCCAAAGGTGGGGACACCAGAGCTGGGGGAGTGGTGTGGAGACAGGAGAGGGCACACAGAGGACACTGCTCCTTGTGCAGGGACAGCAAAGGCCGGAGCTGGAGTGGTGGGGAGGGACAAGGAGGCTGCAGGAGCTGGAGAGGAAAAATCAATCAATCAATCAATCAATCAATCAATCATACCTGGCTGCCTCTCCAGAAATCAGGAGATATTTTAAAGTCACACTGCTCGAGTCTGAGCCACCTGGGCTGGTGGAGGTGGCCCTGCCCATGGCAGAGGGTGGCACAGGATGAGCTTTAAGGCACCACAATGTAGGAAATAAATTTGTAGAAAATAGCGAGCACCTGTATGCAAACCTTGCGATAAGAAATGCTGACTCAGAAATGCCATGGAATGCAACAGGCATTGTGAAGAGAAAAATAGAACTAGAAACAAGTTTCAAAGGATGGCCTTAAGAACAAGACTAGATAGTTTAAAGAAATAGAACTATGGGAGATGCATTGTAATAAAACCCACGAGGAGTAATTTGGGTTATTGCCTTTAAAGCATTTACAAAACAGTGTTGCAAAAGCTGATAAACCAAAAAACGTTTATAATACATCGTAATTAAAAATAGCTTCTGATTGTGATAGCATAAATTATAACATCGGTATTGTCTCACTCTTCTCATGAGACTAAAAATAGAATAAAAGTTTTTAAAATGTCTCTCAGTTACCCCATCTCTAAATTAAACAAAACATAATCCAACACCACTCAAACCCCTCCAGGATTCCGTGACCTGACAGAAAAACCACAGGACTGACACCAGCCCCTGGTGGAGAACACAAAACAAGGTTCTTCCTGCAGCCACTGCAGCTCAGTCCCCTGTGGGTGGGAATGAGGGGCTTCACCCTCCCAGCCCCTCTGCTGCTCTCCATTGGGGCAGGTAATTAATCCAGAGTTAATTAATGAGTCTGGGTCGGCAGCACTGCCTTTGTGGGTGCAGCCTGGGCTGGGATCAGCCTCACACCAGAGGCTCCGAGGGCTCGGCAGAGCCAAGGGAGCTGGGCTGGCAGCCAGGGGGTCACAGGGCGAGGGCGAGCTTGGGGACAGTGGGCAGAGAGCCTGGTGACAGTGATCAGGGAGCTGAGTGGCAATGGGCAGCTGGTGGCAGAGATCAGTGAGCATGGTGGCAGTGCTCAAGGAACCTGGTGGCATCAGGCAGGGAGCTTGGTGACAGTGGTCAGTGAGCCTGGTGACAATGGGCAGCTGGTGGCAGCGATCAGTGAGCATGGTGGCAGCAGGCAGTGATCCTGGTGGCAATGGTCACGGAGCCTGGTGACAGTGGGCAGGCAACCTGGTTACAGCAATCAATGAGCCTGGTGGCAGTGGACAGCGAGCCTGGTGGCAGAGGGCAGCTGGTGGCAGCAACCTGAGAGCCTGGTGGCAATAGGCAGCTGGTGGCAGAGATCATCGAGCCTGGTGGCAGTGCTCAGGGAGCCTGGTGGAATGGTCAGTGAGCCTGGTAGCAGTGGTCAGTGAGCCTGGTGGCAGTGGCCAGCTGGTGGCAGAGATCACCGAGCCTGGTAGCAGTGCTCAGTGAGCCTGGTGGCAGCGGGCAGCTGGTGGCAGAGGTCAGGGAGCCTGGTGTCAGCGGTCAGTGGCTGTCCCAGCTGTACAGCTCCGCAAAGCCACGTGCTCCCAGTGTAAGGGTCACGGTGCCACAGCAGGAGCCCCCCAGGCTGGGCCAGGCCCTCTGCAAAGCCACCAGACAGGACTGAAGGTGTTCCCTGGCAGGAGGGATCAGCCAGGTGTGCCCCGGCCCAGCAGGGTGGGGACAGCTACACCGAGGCCATAGCCAGGGTCCCCTGGGGTTGTGGGACAGCCAGGGCGGTGGCGGGGGTGGCCCTGGCACACAGACCGTCCCTCACACACAGGCTGTCCCTCACAGACTGTCCCTCACATGCAGACTGTCCCCAGCACGCAGGCCGTTCCCGCTGTCCCTCACACGCCCACTGTCCCTGCTGTCTCTCACACGCAGGCTGTCCCTCACACGCCCACTGTCCTCGCTGTCCCGCACACACAGACTGTCCCTCACACGCAGGCTGTCCCCGCGGGTGATGAGGCCGCCGTAGCCCTGCTGGTGGGAGAAGGCGTAGCTGGAGCGGCGGAAGGAGCCGCGGGGGACGTGCGAGCGCAGCTCCACCGGCGGCTCCGGGGCCCGCCGGGCCCTCAGCTGGATCCTCTGCAAGAGATCAGGGAGATGAGGGTGGGGACAGCTCCATGGAGAGCCCTCAGCTCAGGCGGGGACATGAAGAGGATGTCTCGTGAGGGCTGAGCTAGAACTGAGACCGGACAGAGCTAAAGAATAAAGCAGGGATTTGTTAAAAGGCCTCAGTGTATCCACCTTGGGCAGCACAAAAGCCCAGCCAGGGCTGCACCCCGGATGAACCAAAATAGTCACAAAATGCACGACCAATCATGGAGTCTGTCACTTTCATCAGTTCTGCTCCATTTGCATATTGGAATTCATTGTCCAATTCCAGCTCCAGCCCATGCAGTCCCACCCTGCTTGTTTTTCTCTCTCCAGCCCACGGTGTTTGTGCTCTTGGGCCTGAGATTTGGATCATTTGTCCTTGGTCCCCAGCTAGAGCAGGAATTATTTTGTCTCCCTGCTCTGTGCACAGAGCTCACCATCCCCTCGTGTGAACCCAGACCCACCCACTAAAGCAGCACAGAATGTGAAAAATAGAAAACTCAAACCTAAGGTATCAAAGACAGTCTAGGAGCACCTCTCCCAGGGCATGGCTTGGCTCCCAGCTCTACAATGACCTGATTTTCCATGGGGATTCTCCTGGAGATCTGCAAAGCTCATGGAGCTCTGGAGCACAGTGTCAACCCCTGCTCCCACAAGGGCTGTGGACACCTCCCAGGCAAGCCCTCAGCCCAAGGTGGGACACATGGTAGGCACAGGTACATCCTCCACTGATGCCTCAGGTTTGAGCTTTTCTATTTTTCAGATTCTGTGCTGCTTTAGTGGGTGGGTCTGGGATTCACATTAGGGAATGGTGAGCACTGTGCACAGAGCAGGGAGACAAAACAATTCCTGCTCTAGCTGGGGACCAAGGACAAATGATCCAAATCTCAGGCCCAAGAGCACAAACAATGTAGAATGAAGAAAGAAAAACAAGAAGGATGGGACTGCATGGGCTGGAGTTGGACAATTTAACTGCAATATGCAAATGGAGCAGAACTGATCAAAGTGAGACCCCGTGGCCAGGTGTCCATTTTGTGACCATTTTGAGTTTTCTCTTGGGTGTAGGCCTGGCTGGGCTTTTGTGCTGCCCAAGGTGGATCCATTGAGGCCTTTTAATAAATCCCTGCTTTATTCTTTAGCTCTGTCCAGTCTCAGTTCTAGCTCAGCCCTCATAAGGCATCACCACCAGGACTGGGTTTGGATCCCAGCTCCACCACGATCTCCTTTTCCATGGTGGGATGGGGGGACTCTCCCAGGGGGCTGCAAAGCTCACAAAGCTCTGGAGCACAATCTCAACCCCTGCTTCCACCTGGACTCTTCTGAAGCTACAACCCACAACCCCAGTGGGGGTGAGCTCCACCAAGGCTGGGGTGGCACCAGACCTGCACCAGACCCCAGACCCTCCTGGGGGGTTCTGGAGGACAATTCCTCACTGCAACCAAAAGCAGATGCTCTCCAAGAGCTGGGTCAGGTGTCTTGGCCCAGGCCAAGCTGGGCCATGGAGCAATTTTGGGAGAGGCCCCTGGAGTCAGAGTTGGTGCCAGTGTCATGAAGGACCACCATGAGTGGGAGCACCAAGGAGAGGTGACATGTCCCAGCACTACAGCCCAGGCTTCCCTGGGGAACCTCCCCTTGCCATCACCAATCCCAGACACCGGTGGGAAGCAGGACCTGCCCTGCCAGTGCCCCCAGCCCTCACCTGCTGGGTGCTGGCTCTGCCCAGGGTGGCACGGACCGTGTGCAAGGTGAGCGAGGGCAGGGTGTTGACCACCAGGGACAGCAGGACCACGAGCAGCACATAGGGGTCAGTCAGGGCATTCCAGCTGGCGTCTGTCAACACAGGGGAGATGTTTGGGTAGGTGTTCCAGATTGCAAGGCAAGATGTACTCTATTACCATCTCTATGGCAGTTGTCTTTTGTCAAGTGGGCAGTTTTTCCTTATCTCTTCCACAATCACTCCTCCCTCAGGGCAAACATCTGCTGATAACAGCTATTGAATGTCACTGCATGGCTGATAAGAACTACAGCATGCCATTGGGAGATGTGAGCCCAGAGGGAGGAGCCAAGCATTCCTGCCTGGATACAATCTGGAGATTCTGGAACACCAGCACAGCTTCTGCACTGGATTTCCCAGAAGAACTGCAGCTGCCTCTTCTTCCACTGGATCTTCAGAGGAAGAGACTACACCCTTCTACAGGATCCCAGCTCCAACAGAACCACACCTGACACTCCAGGAGGGCTGAGCCATAATTCCAATGGGACTGCCACCAACACCCTGACCCACAGGGCGTCAGGTTGTGTTCTGCTCTGTCAGTGTTGGTTTAGTTTACTGCACTGTTTATTTTATCCTTTTATTTTCTTCCCTCTTAAAGAACTGTTATTTCCTGCTCCCATATTTTTTGCCTGAGAGCCCGTTAATTTAAAATTTATAGCAATTCAGAGGGATGGGGAAGGTTTACATTCTCCATTTCAGAGAAGGCTCCTGCCTTCCTTAGCAGGCACCTGGCTTTCCAAACCAAGAGAGTAGGGAAGGTGAAGAGAGAACAGGGAACAAGTCAGGAAAGTGCTGAGGGCTCTAAAGAGAAGATGGCACCTAAAGTGGAGTTAGAAATCAAGGTAGAAGTTCAAGAACGAGGAGATGATCTGCAGGGTGGGAAACAGCTCCTAGCACCAAGGCCAGGGAAGGGAAGGGCTGTGGGGATAACCCAGGGCACCTCACCTGGGAAGCGGAAGATGGCAGGGGCTATCCTGTAGGCATCAACAGTTTGGGTCAGGAAGGAGAAGAGGCAGAAGAGGAGCAGGCTGGCTGTGACCATGAGGAAGGACAGCACTGTCCAGTACTGAGTGTCCAGGACAATCTGTGGGGACAGAGCACCAGTCTCACAAGGGCCGTGGTGACCCTCTTCCATCCAACTGCTTTGTCCAAATCCCTTCTCCATCCCAGAGACAGCATCCCCCCAGCCATGAAGCCTCTGGGGACAATGCCAGAGCCCAGGGACCCTGAAGATCTGCTGTGGGGCAGGATGAGCAAAAGCAGATGAGTGCTCACCTCCACCAGGACTGACAGCAGTGCTGACAGGGCCACTGTGACTGAGAAGGACTCATAGTCACCCACGACCTTGGTGCCAACGTGGTCCTCAAAGGCCCAGAGGGTGATGTAGAAGCTGATGAGGGAGGTGCCCACCCCGTGCAGGAGGGTGACACCAAAAACACGGTAATTGAAGAGCTCGTCCTGCTGCCCAACCACGTAGAGCTCAGGGAACTCCAGGCTCTTCTTGTCACTCACATCCTGCTGGGAGAGCATCCCAGAGGGGATGCAGGGATTGGGGGATGCAGGGACTGGGGCAGGGAGGGAATCACAGAGAGGATGAAGGGATTGGGGCAGAGAGAGAATTTCAGAGGGGATGCAGGGATTGGGAGAGGGAGGGAGGGAATCCCAGAGAGGATGCAGGGATTGAGAGAGGGAGGGAATTCCAAAGGGAATGCAGGGATTGGGAGAGGGAGAGTATCCCAGAGGGGATGCAGGGACTGGGAGAGGGAGAGGATCCCAAAGGGGATGCAGGGATTGGGGCAGGGAGGGAATCCCAGAGGGGATGCAGGGATTGGGGCAGGGAGGGAATCCCAGAGGGGATGGAGGGTTTGGGAGAGGGAGGGAATCCCAGAGAAGATGCAGGGATTGTGGAAGGGAGGGAATCCCAGAGGAGATGCAGGGATTGGGAGAGGGAAGGAATCCCAGAAGGGATGCAGGGATTGTGGAAGGGACGGAATCCCAGAGGGGCTGCAGGGACTGTGGGAGCAGGATGGGGCTGTCCCACCCCACACACCCTCTGGGAGAGCTGCAGCGGGTCCCTCTGCCCCGTGGCTCTGGGGGGACTGGGGACAGGCACCCCAGGACTGAGGGTGAGCTCCAGATGCCCAGGGAGCTGACAATGCCCTGTGCTGGCACCAAGGGCTGTGGAGATGGGGGCAGTGACTGCCAGGCTGGCTCCCACTGCCGAGGGTGGCACAGGGCTGGGTGAGCCTGGGGAAGCCATACCTGCTCGAAAAGGCCCACAGACAGCACGGGGTAGGCAGTGTAGAAAATATTGTAGAGTGCGAGGAACCAGCCCTCGTACAGAGGCTAGAAGGGAACAGGGAGAAGCTGTGAGCTTGGAGGTGCTTTGGAAAGACTCACAGAGGATGTCCAGGCCCCAGGACACTCAGATCCAAGCATGGAAATCCCCTTGGACTTGCCCCATCCCCTGCATCAGCCCCACATTTTCTGTAGGGTCACGGTGCAGACAGAGATGGGGCTGGAGCTTCACGTGTTGCTGGTCAGGTCACACTTGATGATGGCTCTTGGGATCAAAGTTCCCATTTTGGAGGAAACCAGCTTAATGCACATGGGATCCTGCATCTGTCCAAGACTGAACTGCAGCTCACAAGTGTGAAAGAGGTTTTACAGTGACTTCTGTGAGCCAGAGAGAAGTTTGATATGAGGATCCATGTTTACCCCTGAAAAAATTTCCTACCAAGGTCATTGACATAGAAAGCCAGAAAGAAAGAAGGATAAATAAGAGAAACTTGCAACTGTCTACTCCAATAAGCACTTTGTTGGTCTTTCCTGACCAATGAGTAAAGTCTATATTTATGAGTCTTGTAAGAAGGTATAAAAAGCATGCATGCTATAATAAAAACAGGTTTAAAGCCTCCTGAAAATGGAGACAAATGTATTGTTTTTGTCTCAATACAACACACAAGGAGATCCTAAGTTTCCCCAGGGTGCTTTCCCCATCCAGCCAGGTGAAAAGCAGATAACCAGTGCAGATAACCAGTTATGTCTCAGTCAGAATTTGGACATGGCGAAGGAGAAAAGGGGACCAAGGTGGTGATGTGGACACGTGTCCTCCAGGCAGCCCCAGGCACAATCCCTGCAGGGGATCCTGAGCAGGGGGGTCGTAACTCTGATGCAGAGACCACAGGATGGATGTGAGCCCTTGACCTAGGGTGACATTATGATGTTTGTATTCCCATTCTGTGTTCTGTTTATGCTGGACATCATGTTCTGTGCCTTCAAGACTGGCTCTGAAGAGCGAATGTTTTGTTTTGGTTTTGTTATCAGCCTGCTCCCCCACGGCAGGTGGAACACAGAGACAGGGCAGTAAATGGTGCTGCTTTTGCTTTTTGCTTTGCTCTTGCTTCTGCTCTGCTCCTGCTTTTTGCTTCTGCTCATTAGTTAGTTTAGCTAAGCAGTCCAAATTTTCCCTGGACTGTTTTTACTTTCCCTTTTTTGGAACCACTTAAACCTGCTCCAGACTGGGACCTGGGAATACCAAGAGTTTGCACCTTGTGGCTGCAGCAGCTGCCCCAGCACAGGACAGACTGATAACAGAGCGGCCACCCCCTCTGAATTTGTCATCTTTTTCAGAGCAGTGAAAGAGTGGTGTCATCTGCCTCACATTGGGGCAGATGGTGAAAACCCAGCTCTGTTGGCTTTTCACCTCTACTAACAAGTCATCTCTCTTTTGCCACAGAGACAGGTTTGCTCAATAATAGCGGCTCGTAAGCAGCTCACTTGGGTTTCAGGGTGGCAAACTTAAATTCATTTTGCTTGGTTTTTCTTGCTAGACCATGATGCAAAAGGTGCAAAGGTTGGTCTTTGTTGTTTATAGCTTAGTTTTCATTATTATTTCATCTTTCCCTTACGGTACGTAGTCTCTATCATGCCAGTGGTGCCTTTTCTATTACCTATACTGGGACTATAAATGCTTTAGTTGGGTGTGAGTATTGTTCATTTTGTGTGTTGGGGGTGCTGTTCCTGTTAAATAAACAGGTTCTTTCCACTTCTCTCCAAGGAATCCTTCCCAAACCAGCTGGGGTGAGGGGCCGTGTGTGTTTGCTTTCTGGAGAGGCCCCCTTTTGGAGGTGTTCTCCCAAATTTGCCCTAAACCAGGATGTTGGGGAAGATGAAACAGGAAAGCCTTATAAATATGATTGCCTGGCAAAAGATTTTGAGAATATGGAAACTATAAGCGAGATTGAAATGAAAGCAAGCTTTGAGATCCCTCAGTTACTGAACAACTGGAAAACAATGGTGTGGCCGGCTGAAGGTGATCCCTTTTTGATGAAACAACACCCTCTGCTTGCAGACAGGCTCAAGGGTTTGAGCAGACCCTACTAGCTTGGCAGAAGGGGCCCAAAGAGGAGTTTTTAGGGTTTAAAATGTAGCACAGTATGGTAATGTAGTGATTCTTATAGGCTGTATGGAAATGCTATAGGATAATGCTATATATAATTTATATATTGTACTAGATTGGTTACTGAGAATCAGAATAGTCAACACAGAAGAAGATTTATGGTATTGTAACGGGAACTTTGCCCTCTTAGCTGTTGCCTCTGGCCTCTTACTTTTCTATGCTCTTACCCCTTTTACTCTCTTACCCTCTGATCCTATCTATCCCTCTCTCCTCTCGGGCCTGCTCTGAGCTGTGGCTGCAGCTCCCAGCAGGGCCCTGCCCCCAGGCCCTTTGCAATAAACCCCAAATTCCACGACCTGGCTGCAGAGATCTCTCGTCTCCGTCTGTCCCAACCGTGCTACCCCTCATCACTCCTACACCAGGACACCCCTGCACCCCTCACCTGTGCTGTGAATCCGCTGTGGAAAGCGAACCACACCTGGGCCAGGAGGCCGGCGAAGGTCTTGTAGAAGAAGCAGCGCAGGAACTTGCAGATGCGCAGGTAGTTCCAGCGGCCGTGCACCAGGAGCAGGCGCTGCAGGAAGGAGAACTGGGCCAGGGCGTAGTCACTGCACTGCACGGCCTGCAGCCCCTCCAGCCCGCTGATGCCCACCCCGATGTCCGCGGCTGCGGGTGGCAAACGCACACGGGGAGCTTTGGGGGCAGCCGGGGGCTTGATGGCCCCATGGGTTGTTGTAGGGGGATACAGGATGGGTAAATGAAGGTGGGATAGAATGGAATCTTATTCCCTGAAGAGTTGCAGCTGAGCCAATTACTAAAGATTAGGAGCAGGCCTGATGTTAACAGGCCACACCTGTAGCCAGTAAGAAGCATTTTATAAAAGAGTGGATTGGTGGGAACTGGAGTGAGTTGGCTACTGCAAGGACAAGGAAGAGTCAGTGCCTAGAGGAGCTGCCTACAAGAAACATCAAGGAGGGAAACTCTGACAATATGGAACCCTTGCAATGTAGTGACAATAGAACTCTTGCACCATAATGACAACAGGTTGTCCCCAGGAATGTGAATCCAGGAGTGACAGATGAAGGGAACAAGCCCCCTCTATGCCATGTCCTGGATATTCCAGGCGTGGTGTGAGAGCACAGTCCCGTGTCAGGGCTGCTGGGAGGGGCAGGGATGGCTCTGCCAGCTGCCCACGTTGGGGTTTGAGGGTTCATCAAGGTTCATCCCAGGTGCCAAAAGCATGTGGGCTACCGTGCACTTATCTCATGCTTGTCCCTGTCCTGTGCTTCTCACTACCCTCCCAGCACAGCAATGTGGGGAACAGGTTTGGGGCTTCCCCTCCCAGTTCCTCACCCCAAGGGGAGGGTGAGATAGTGGAGATGACAAATAGGGCACCACCATGACCAGTAGGACACACCAACAGAGCCCCAACCTCCCCCTGCCCCAGCCTCACTTTTGATCATGTTGACATCATTAGCGCCGTCCCCGATGGCCAAGGTGACGGCCTTCTTGTGCTTCTTCACCAGCTGCACCATCAGGGCCTTCTGCTTGGGGGTCACCCTGCAGCAGATCACAGCCTGGCAGCTGGTGGCCAGGTCCACAAAGGCCTTCTCCACCAGAGCCCCCTGGTCCTGCGAGGCCTCGGCCCTGCCACAGCACAGCCACTGCCATGGCCACCCCTTCTTCTCCTTCAGTACCTCTCCTGTGTGCAGGATTCTGTCCTTGGGGGAGAGGACACATGGCTGGGACCTCACCCATAGCCCTCAGAGCCGTCAGCTCTTCAGCACTGCTCTTAAATGCCCCCAAAGAGAAACTCTGGTTTGTCCCAAACTCATCACAGAGTGGGTGCTGTGACCATGAACCCAGGATGTCCCAGTGTGACCACGAGACCTTGTGAAACCCACCCAGCCTGTGTCACCCCAGAGCACTGAGCAGATTTGGCCAAAGCCCCCCAACACCAAATGCTCAGTGCAAGGTTGTTCTCCTCCCCACCCTTCTTTCCCCAGCCCCAAATGGGCTTTTCCCACCTTTTGGGCAGGAGGAGCACCATGTCCTGCCCGTGCTGGTGCCACCCAGGACTCTGATACCACCAGGGCAGGAAGAACCATCAGGCAGGGAGCAGAGAACAGCATCCAGGTGCCTCCTTACCAGGAAGTCCCCGCTGATGATGATGGCTCTCTTGTGGCATGGAGTCTCTGGGTGCTGCTGGGAGAGGCTGCACGGGGCGTCCCCATGGCCACTGAGGTTGTTGTTGCTCTCCCAGTAAGCCTGGAGGATCTCACTGTGGGAGGAAAGGGGGGTTGGACATGAGCTGGGGACACTGGGAATGCTGGTGAGGCTTGGTCATCTCAAAGCCAGGGAGATGGCACTGTGGTAGGAACAAAGAGAAGGTTCACTCATATCAGAAATCAGCCTGGTTTAGAGGCTGGAGAGAAGCTTAAACCCTTTATGGGCAAAACCTGCCATGGGAGAGCGTGAGCTGGGAGAAGAAACAGGTGAGGAGGCTGGAAAATCACCAGATGAAGACCATGGACATCCAGGCTGGCACAGGGCAGGAGGAGCTCCTCTGGCTGAGCTGAGCTCTGCCCACCCTGCCCCAGCTCCTCTGCTGAAGGTGTCTCCAGCAATGTCCTGGGCCAGGAGGGGATGGTTCCTCACCTGACCTCCTTCTCCTCCAGGATCTCCATGTCGTCTGTCAGCAGCCTGCAGGCGTAGCCAATGTTCGTCGCGGTCTCTGCAACACCCAGCCCTCAGTGCTCCATGGTGCTGCCCCCAGCCCAGGGCAGCCCCCAGCCCTAGGCTCCCAGAGCCCATGGCGGGCAGCAGCTCCTTCCCCTGCCTCAGTTTCCCCTGGCAGGTGGGATGTGCTGCTAAGGGAGCAGCAGGACCAGTTCCTGCCCACTCCCAGTGACCCTTCTCCTCTCTGGTCCTGGTCAGGGGAGAGGCTGAAATTTGTTGGGGGGTCTGGGGGTGCCTGCACTGACCTTGTTTGTCTCCTGTCAGCACCCACACTTTGATGTTGCCCAGTTTCAGCAGCTGGATGGTCTCGGGGACCCCGTCTTGCAGCTTGTCCTCGATGGCTGTGGCCCCGAGCAGCTGGAGGGGGTGACTGGGTGTCATGGCACGGGGCAGGGCAGGGCAGGACAGAGGTGGGAATCACCCCTGCATCCAGCCAGCAGCCCTTGCTGGGGGTGACACAACCTGACATCTACAGCTGGACACCCCAGTGTGCACTGGCATGTCACAAAGTCACCCCTCGGGCAAAACTCCACCTGTGCTGCCCCCAGGGAATGGGTGCTGGCTTGGACACTTCACCTCCTCATTCTGGAGAGCCAAACCCCCCTGCTGCCCTCTGGGGCACAGAGAGCTCCTCCTGACCCCAGCCCCGTCCTGTCACTGACATATTTTCTGAAAAATAGCTTTGCCAGAATTTTTCTCCTGAGAAGCTGAGAAACCTCAGAAATTGGTCTCATGTGGATTGTTTTTACTTGATGACCCATCATGGTCCAGCTGTATCGAGGCTGTGAGCAGTCACAGGTTTTTATTATTCATTCCTTTCTAACCTTCTAATGAAATCCTTTCTCTCTATTTATTTTAGTATAATTTTAGTATAACATTTATAATATAATATAATAAATATAATATAATAAATATAATATAATATAATATAATATAATATAATATAATATAATATAATATAATATAATATAATATAATATAATATAATGTAATATAATGTAATATAATACAATGTAATATAATGTAATATAATACAATATGATGTAATATGATGTGATGTAATGTAATGTAATATAATATAATATCATTAATTCCTTTCTAACCTTCTGATGAAATCCTTTCTTTCTATTTCTTTTAGTATAATTTTAATATAACATTTTTAATATAATATAATTAATATAATGTAACGGAATATAATATAACGGAATATAAAGTGGTGTAATGTAATGTAATATAATGTAACATATCATATAATATTATATGATATAATATATTATAGATTATTATAATATATAATACATTTATCATTTATATAATATAAATATATAAGATCTTTATATAATATATAAACATTATTATTAATATTATTATTTATATAATATTTATATATTTATAAAAACAATATAATATAGTATAACTATAACATAACATTACATGATGTAATGTAATATAATAGAATAATAAATCAACCTTCTGAAACATAAAATCAAGATTCTCATCTCTTCCCTCATCCTGGGTACCCCTCAAACACCGGCCCGTGTCCCACCTGCAGGTTCTGCTCCATCTCCTCGTAGAGCCTGTCCAGCTCCCGGGCGCGCTCCCCCAGCAGCGCCGCGGCCTCGCGGTGCCTCCGGCCCCAGGCGCGGAACTCGGCCTCGCTCACCTCCCGGCTGGCCACGCACAGCGTCCGCAGCGTCTCCTCCGCAAAGCGCTGCGACAGGGGAGAGACATCAGCACTCCCCTCCCACAGGAGTGGGTGGCAAATCTGTCCTTAGGGCCCTCAAAAAGGAAAGAGAGACCCAGAAGTTTCTCTCCTGGATTAGGTGAAAAAGGCGCCTCATAGGATGTGGGGGACTTCACCTCAAACTTAAGGATAGCTAATTGGGAGCCAAAAAGTCCCTCCTAAACAATTTACTAGAAAAAGAAGTGAACAAAGAACCTCTGGCACCTGGCTCAGTTTTTCTCTGTTTGTTATTTTGCCTTTTATTAAACTTTTTTTTTTCCAACACTGCAACACAAGTCATCCTGCTGATTTTTATGCTTCCAAGGGTAGCGGAGCTATCTTGGGTGTGTTACAGACCTCCAAGAGCTTATGAGACCTGGCTTGAGGAGGCTCCTGTAACAGCCTCCCTCCCCAGGAGATTGTGGGAAATTATATGAGAAGTAGAAAGTAAGGACGAATAGAACAATGGTCTGTGTATTAACTACAGAATAGTTAATAACCAGAATAGAATAACTAGAATAACTCCCTAAGCTGTGTTAGCTTATTCTAATAACTAGAATAAGCTAGAATAACTCTCTAAACTGTAGAAACGTATATCTGTCAAGATATCCGTAAGTTCTAAGCTTAATAGCTTAATAATGGAGCTCTGTGCGCTGTATTTTAAGGCTTACAAGTAGGTATTGTATTTGAAATAAGCAAGATTTTTTTTAACCACAGGTACATGTGCTTATAGTGGTTGGATAGAACTACTGTCAATATGCTTTTGCTTTGTGTGATTGGTCAAAAAACTTTAAAAGTGAGTTGTAACATTAAGTTCTTTGCTGCTGGGGATGTGAGCTGCTGGCATCTTCCCATTGTCATAACCATGTAATGAGAGTAATGCTGGAAAATACAACAGCTTGAGAAGTGTTCCCCAGCAGTCCCATCCCATTTGTGATTTGTACATAGACCCCCAAACGGCAATAGAGAGGACCAGGAGACTCTTAAGGACCAGGACATCACCCCAGACCAGCCATGGGCACAGCCAGAGACACTCCAGGACCTGGGCATCTCCCTCCAGGCTCCAACTCCTCCCATCCTCCAGCATCCCCCCGAGCATCCCTGGATGCAGCTGCTCCACGCAGAACACCAAAGGTGGAATCCACTCCCTCTCACCCCTGTACCCCATGCAGGTGAGGCTCCTAGAGCAGAAGGCAGAACCAAAACCCCTTAGGCAGAGGGAGGAAGAGAACAGGGCATGGACTGCAGGACACCCGGCCCAAAGCCAGCAGGAGGCAGAGCGCAGCTGTCACCCCGCGGGTGGCACTCACATCCAGGGCGCTCTCGGTGAGGCTCTCCTGCGGCCCGCGGCTCCGCAGCCTCTCCAGTATGACGGTGTCGGCGCCCTTGGTGTAGAGCCGGATGGTGCCCTGGGGGTCTCGCACTGCCAGGGAGGGGAGGACACCCTCAGAGGTGGCTCCCGTTCACTGCTGTCCCTGCACGGTGGCCACGCTGGCCCCCAGAGGGCTCCATGGTGCTTTTCCATCTGTGGCCACGGGGAGCACAGGAGTATCCCTGTCGCTGACATCTTTTTATGAAAAGTCCTTCCCTTAGGATTTTTCCTCCTGAGAAGCTGAGAGGCCTCAGGAACAAAATGTAAACAATGATTATCTGCCGCTGTGGAATGCAACAGGTGGATCCGTGATTGGTCTCATGTGGTTGTTTCTGATTAATGGCCAATCACAGTCAGCTGGCTCAGACTCTCTATCTGAGCCACAAACCTTTGTGATCGTTCCCTTCTATTCTTAGCTTAGCTAGCCTTGTGATGAAACCCTTTCTTCTATTCTTTTAGTATAATTTTAATGTAATATATATCATAAAATAATAAATCAAGCCTTCTGAAACATGGAGTCAGATCTTTGTCTCTTCCTTCATCCAAGAACCCCTGTGAACACTGTCACATATCGCCAGATCTGCACCACCACAGGGTACAATCAGGGACTGTCAGGTCCTCACACAATTCCTCTGAGCCCTGGATTTTTTTCCTCTCTCTTGGCTACTCAAACACTTCTTGGCTGCCTTGACCAAGGTGGTCAAATCCACAGGGATGACCAGGATAACCCTCAGGAACCAGCTGAGGATTTACTGATGTTGGAGCTCAGTGCATCCCTCTGGGTGTCCAGAGTTGCCAAGGACCCTGCCAGGGGGCTCAGAGACCCTGGCACAGCCCAGAACACCTGGGAATTTGATTGTGACTCCTGGAGCAAGCTGCCAGCTTTGTATGAGGGCCTGAAAGTCACAGAGGTTTGAATGGTGTAATAATAAAATGATCACAGGCTGAAAATGTAGATTTTAGGATTTTTGGTATGGGGGTTATGGGGACAAGATGGAGGAACTTGGGCGTGTCCAGCCTTCCTTCTTCTTCTTCTCCATTTTCTGCAGTGATGTTGGCACTTTGGGATTGGTTTAGAGTAGAAGTGCACTGTCTAACATAGGTGATGGGTATTGGGAATTAAGTGTAAATATGATATATGTAGTTTGTAGTATAAAAGGACAACACTGCCTCGGGGGCAGTCAGAGTGCCTGTGGCTGCCCTGCTGAGCAGATCTCAGCTGGGAAGAAAGAAAATTTTATAGATAAGAATTGATAAACAACTTCAAGAGTGAAAATTGAGGAGTCCAGACTCGTTCTTCAGCCACGCAAGCCAAAGCAGAGACATCCTGCACATCTCAGGGCAGCAATTAACAACCAAAAACCCGAGATACTTCCTCTCTCTTGTCTGCTCAAACCCTTCTTGGCTGCCTTTAATGAGGTGAGCAAATCCACAGGGATGACCAGGATGACCCCCAGGAGCTGGCTGTGGCCACCTGCAGCCATGCCAGTGCCATCCCTTGTGGGTTGAGCACAGAAGGGACTGGGACATCCCACCCCACCCCACTCACCCAGCACAGACATCCTCTTGCGATCACTGTTGAAGTCCAGCATGGCCAGCAGCTCGTAGGTCCTGGTCTTGCCCAGCTCCCTGATGGTGATGGAGTCCTGAGTCCGGCCCAGGAAGACGTAGCCCAAGCTCCTGGCTGCCAACACCAGCGCTTCCTCATCAGGGGAGGCTGCCTGGTAAACCAGCTGGTCTGCAGAGGAGGAGGAGAATCACACAGAGAGACTCACAGCAAACCCCTCTGGGACAGCTGCAGTGCCCCGTTCTTGCCCATCTGTGACACCCTGAGCCTGAGCTGCCAGGCTGGGGAAGCCCAGCCCTGCTTGTCTGATCTGGAGAGGGACAAAGGATGGAGGGACAGGACACAGGGAATGGCTCCCACTGCCAGAGGGCAGGGCTGGATGGGAGATTGGGAATCAGGAATTGTTCCCTGGCAGGGTGGGCAGGCCCTGGCACAGGCTGCCCAGAGCAGCTGGGGCTGCCCCTGGATCCCTGGCAGTGCCCAAGGCCAGGCTGGACAGGGCTGGGAGCAGCCTGGGACGGTGGGAGGTGTCCCTGCCATGGCAGGGGTGGCACTGGATGGGCTTTGAGGTCCCTCCCAATGTCAACCATTCTGGATTCTATGCTCTCAGACAGGATTATCCCCCTTGTGCTTCTGTTCCCACCCATGAGCTCTGAAACTCCCCCAAACACAAACCCATGGCACAGGGACAGTGGCAGAGCCCCCCACGGGCTCTCCCGCCCCACAGCTGAGCTTTGCTGGGTTCTTCCAAACCCCACCACGGCCCCAGAGCCCCGAGGGGCAGCTCAAACCCACCGCCCCTGTCCTCCACCATGACGGTGTGGCAGAGGGCCAGCAGCCTCAGGAACTCCCTCAGCACTGGGTCATTGTCCCTCTGGGCGGCTTCCAGCAGCGTCACATCGCAAACACCCGACTTCTGCTCCCCAGGGCGCTCCCCGCTCAGCCCCGAGCCCTGCAGGAGGCACAGGCAGGATGCAGGAACCCAGGGGGGCTGAGCACAGGGCTCTGTGTCCCCAGGAGCACCAGGATGTGACACAGGGGCCCTCTGGTGTTCTTCTGTCTTTGGTTGGAAATGGGGATGTGTGCTCTACTCCCATCTGTGGAACAGTTATCTGCTGTCCATGAGGCAGTTTTTTCTTTATCTCCCCCACAGCCAACTCTCCCTCCAGGAGATCTCTGCTCTCCATGGCCCTGAGTGTCCCTGCAGGGCTGATCCAATCCCAGCATCCCATGGGGAGATGCTCCGCCCAGGGGAGGAGCCAAGCATTCCTACCTAGGCACAATCTGAGGTTTGGGACACCAGAAACAGTCTTTCCACTGCATTCCCAGAGGAACAGCTGCCTTTCCCACTGGATTTTCAGAGGAAAACTCCCCCCTGCTGCAGCAGAGCCACAGCTGGCACTGCAGGAGGGCTGAGCCCCCATGGATGGGGCTGGGACACCCCCTGGCACACAGGGGGCAGGGACTGCTCTGACTCTGCCAGTGGTTTGTTTCCTTTTTTGTTCTATTGCATTTGTATTTTTAATTTTCCTAGTAAAGAACTGTTATTCCTACTCCCATATCTTTGCCTGAGAGCTCCTTAATTTCAAAATTATAATAATTTGGAGGGAGGGGTTTACATTTTCCATTTCAGGGGAGCCTCCTTCCTTAGCACACACTTCTCTTTTCACACCCAGACATCTAAGGTGCCCTTCCCCTCCCTGCCAGTGAGACCCCCAGGCATGGCCCCAGGCCAGGGCCTGACCCCAGCTCTGTGCTGCCCACACCAAGGGGGTGAATGTAAAACAGCTGGGAGTGAAAAAACCCTAAAAATCAGAACTGCATAATTTCATCACTCCTGTCCTGAATGACAAACTCACCAGACCTCTCTGAGAGCCTGAACCCTGTTGGGAGCCAGCTGAGCTCCTCAGCACCAGGCTGTGCCTGGTGTCACCGGTGTCACCAGTGTCACCAGTGGCACCAGTGACAGCCCCATGGACGTGGGAGGGGGGTTTACTCACCTGTGGCTGTTTGTTCTCATGCCCTGTGCCTGAACCTGCCAAAATAAAAATAATCCCATTAATAGAGGGCTGGCAGGAGGCTTGAAGCAGCTTCACTGGAGAGGCTCCTGCTGGAGAAAAATCCAGTAAAAAACCAAAAACCTGAGCATCTGCTCAGGGTCAGACTCCACTGGGATATCCTCACTTTTTTGGCTTTTTGTTCAGATTTTCACCATGATTTTAATGGTAAAAATTCAGGTCTACTTTCAGCTGCATTTCCTGGAAGATTCTGCATTTGGCTGAAGCCTGCTGGGATTTGGGTGATGCTGCTCCACAGGGGTGGGATGTGCTACACCAGGCAGGGAAAATTTGGTTTATTCCTGCCTAAAAGCTTTGCCAGGGTATTTTGGCCTTCCTTTTTGCTTTTATCCGTGTCCATTTGTCTCAAGCAAATGATGCTTGTCTCAGTAAAACATGGCTTCATGTTGAAGCTTGGGCCTGCCCTGCTCATTAAATGTCACTAATTAAGCATCATGATGGCTCCCAAAGTAAGCCAAGAGCTGGAGAAAGTGAAGAAATGAGAAGAGGAAGGACTTGGCATTTTTCAAGGCTTTATGGGGAAAACTGAGCAGAATCATTAAAAAGAATGAATTTTTAAATGTACACAAAAGGTTTAAAAAACAAAAAAAACCCAAACAGACAAATTAAAAAGAAGCAAAATAGCAATTATATATATTCACTCAAACTGAACAGTTTAAGTATGATGATAATTTTATAACAAAATAAAAAATAAAAACTTCCACAAATTGAAAAAAAATTAAACTACAACCTTAAGAAAACCATCATATAAAAATAAAATACACAAACATTAAATAAAAAATAAGAAATTTATATTTCTATAATTTTGAGCAAAAATTATCTTAAATTAATAAAAACTATGTTAATAAAACTATAAAAATATATATTAAAATATAATTATATAAAATAAACTACAACTAAAATTAAAAATAAACTAAAACTAACTAAAAATTAACTGAACTAAAACTAAGCTAAAAACTAACTAAAACTAAACAAAAAAAATTCTAATAAAACATATATAAACATAGTACAAAAACTCATTAAACAAAAATATCTACAATACAACAAAATTAAATAAATAAAATAAAATTTTAAAAACCAAAATAAACCAAAATAACAACTACCTATTAAATTTAAAAATTATATATTTTCTTATAACAAAAAACTTATAACTACTCTAAACTATAACCAACTACATACTCCTTTAAAATCTCACAACCTCTAAAACTAATATTTATCTAAACAATAAATCATTCTCAACCCAACAATAATCCCATTCCATGGGATGGGGCTGGGACACCCCCTGACACACAGGGGGCAGGGCATGGTCTCAGTCTGTCAGTGTTTTGTTTTCTTTTTTGTTCTATTGCATTTGTATTTTTAATTTTCCTAATAAAGAACTGTTATTCCTATTCCCATATCTTTGCCTGAGAGCCCCTTAATTTCAAAATTATAATAATTCAGAGAGAGGGTGTTTACATTTTCCATTTCAGGGGAGGCTCCTGCCTTCCTTAGCACACACCTGTCTGTTCAAACCCAGACACAATAATAAATGCTGCACCTGCAAAGCCCCAAAAAACGTGGAGGATGAAGACAAGAATTCCTACCAGCACCAATCCCCCTGTCCCAAGCACTCAGCAGGGGTGGAAAGAACCAGCTCCAGGTTCATCTGAGTCCCTACAAACCAATCCCAGCCCAGGTTACCATAGATGGTCCCGTTGACACAGCATTTCTTGAAGCTCATGATGTTCTGGGTCAGGGTGCCCGTCTTGTCTGAGAAGATGTACTGGATCTGGCCCAGCTGGTCGCTGAGGCTGGTGCTCCTGGCCTCAGCTGGGATGTCCTTGGCACCATAATACATCTCCAGATCCCAGTTGATGAAACAGCTGTTCACCAGGTAGATGAATTCGAACCTAGGGAGTGCAGGAGGAGAAAACAGGGAGCAGGAGGTGGGGTTCCTGAGAGCCCAGGGTGCTGGGGAGCTGAGACAGGAAGGGAAGGCAGGGGGACATCCCCACTGTGATCCTACTGCTCTGCTCAAGGGACACAATTCCAGAGGGTTTTCATCACCCACTGGGTCCCCTCTGGATTTCTGGCCCTTCCTGATCAAATTCACAGTTCTGCAGGTCCAGTGAAGGGCCCAAAATTTGGAAACAGCTTTTTCCAACATAAATTGTGATTGTTGGCTACACAGAGCAGCTGTGCCCTTCTGCACCCCATCCCTGCTGCGTTCCATAGGAAGGCCAGGAATATCTCAGATCCTGCTCCCAGGGAGCTGAACCTTCCTCAGAGCCATCCTCAGCCTGCCCACAATTCCCAGTATCCCATCCATCCCTCCAAATTCACAGATCTGGAGGTCCAGTGAAGAGCCCAAAATTTGGAAACAACTTTTTCCAACATAAATTGTGATTGTTGGCTGCACAGAGCAGCTGTGCCCTTCTCCTCCTCATCCATTTTTCTCCCCATCCCTTCCATAGGAAGGCCAGGAATATCTCAGATCCTAATCCCAGGGAGCTGAACCTTCCTCAGAGCCATCCTCAGCCTGCCCACGACTCCCAGTATCCCATCCAGCCCTGCCCTCTGGCAGGGGAAGCCATTCCCTGTGTCCTGTCCCTCCATCCCTCACCAGGGGTGCCCAGGGTCACATCCCTGTTCTGCTTTTGCCCTGGGAATATCCCAAAGCACATCCTTGGTGTTTGTAGGACACATCCCATCCACCCCTCCCCTCTCCTGGGTAAGGGAGCACCTGGGAATGACCTGGGCCACACCTGGACCTTCATTTTGGGGCTGTGACCCAAGTTCCAGGTGAGGAACAAGGGCAGGGGGTGGGTGCTGGGCCCTGGTCCCCACCAAGCTCCGCGGTCCTTACGTGATGTACATGGACATGGGGATGATGATGCTCAGGAGGATGGTGAAGCCCCAGAAGTTGAGGAAGGCCTGGTGGGCAGGGCTGGTGTGCTGGTAGAGGGCAGCCAGGTAGCTGTGCTTCTCCTGGAACGTCCTGGCCCAGAACCCTGAGGCCACAGCCAGGCCCAGGGACGTCGCCAACAGCAGCAGGAAGATCTGGGGTGGGAAACCAGCATGAGAAGGTCCCAGGATGAGAAATCCCCACAGAGCCCACCAAAATCTTCTCTAGAAGGCTCCAGGGAGAGCTCAGAGCCCCCTGCAGGGCCTGAAGGGGCTCCAGGAGAGCTGCAGAGGGACTGGGGACAAGGCCTGCAGGGACAGGACACAGGGAATGGCTCCCACTGCCACAGGGCAGGGCTGGGTGGGACATTGGGAATCAGGAATTGTGGAATCCATCCCTGGAATGGATTTCCCAGAGCAGCTGTGGCTGCCCCTGGATCCCTGGCAGTGCCCATGGCCAGGCTGGACAGGGCTGGGAGCAGCCTGAAGGTGTCTCTGCCATGGCAGGGGTGGCACTGGATGAGCTTTAAGGTCCCTCCCAACCCAAACCATTCTGGGATTCTCTGAACATGTTAAACTCAAGATATTTTGGCCCAAATGTTGCAAGATGAAAAAAAGCAGCACCACCCAAGCAAGAGGCCTCTCATGAGGAGCCCTGAGGGCCACCCCAGGAGCAGGGCAGAGGTGTTGGCCCCACACCCACCACGATCACCAGCCGGTCCATCAGCTGGTCCAGCTTGGTTTTCTTCCTCTTGATCTTCCCAGAGTTCCTCATGATTTTGGAATCAAACCCTGGGCAGGGAACATTTCCAAAGTAAAAATGCGAGTCCCCAGAAGGTCGGTGAGGCTGCTTCCCTCCATGGTGACACCTGCCCTCCCCTGAGGAGCCCTCCCTCCATCAGTGCCCATGGAGCCGTGGCTGCAGGCTCCACAATGTGATGCCCACAGCAGCTCTGAGCCCTCCCTCTCCCCACAGCTCCCCACGGCCTGAGCTGGGTCTGGATCAGGGATGGGTGGAAGTGCCCAGGGCCAGGCTGGGCAGGGCTTGGAGCTGTCACAAACATCTTTTGTGGAAAATCCTTTCCTTAGGATTTTTCCTCCTGAGAAGCTGAGAGGCCTCAGGAACAAAATGTAAACAATGATTATCTGCTGCTGTGGAATGCAACAGGTGCATCTGTGATTGGCCCATGTTGGTTGTTTGTAATTAATGGCAAATCACAGCCCAGCTGGCTCAGGCTCTCTGTCTGAGCCATAAGCCTTTGTTTTTCATTCCTTTTTTTTTTTTTCTATTCTTAGTTAGCCTTCTGATGAAATCCTTTCTTCTATTTTTTTACTATAGTTTTAATGTAATATATATCATAAAATAATAAATCAAGCCTTCTGAAACATGGAGTCAGATCCTCATCTCTTCCCTCATCCTAAGACCCCTGTGAACACGGTCACATGGAGCAGCCTGGGACAGTGGGAGGTGTCCCTGCCATGGCAGGGGTGGCACTGGATGAGCTTTGAGATCCCTCCCAATCTAACCATTCTGGGATTCTCTGAACATGTTAAACCCAAGATATTTTGACCAAATACTGCTGCAGCTGGGGGATAACCCGGCATGAGGAGAGGTTTGGTCCCACCAGGACACACCAGGGCATCTCCTCCACCTTGTGCCAGCTGGGAACGGCCCTGCCGGCGCTGGAATTGTTGCAGTGTGTTGCAATTTCCTGTTTTAGACTTCCCAGTCCCTTCCCAGGTGTGGCAATACCTTTCTTCCCCATCGTGTGGTTGGTCAGGTTCAAAGGATGCCCTTCAGGCCTGGGGTCATTGGCCTGTCTGGGTGCCCCTCGTCCCCTGAGACCCTCCTCCTCCCACCTGGTTGGTGCTCACCTGTCCCTTCCCCTCCCCCTGTCCCTGGGCTTCAATTGAGCCAGGACCATGTGCTCAGCATTCTGTTGGAGCTGTTACCAAGATTCAGATGTCTGTGACCATGCAATAAACTCTGGATTAAACCCTCTGACAGAATCCGTCTCCTTTTCCTCTTCACCCTAGCCTGAAGCCTTTCCACCTGAGATAAACTGAGTTTCTACAAGCCTGGGTTTGTTTCAGTGCCCAGCTGCAACACCCAGCCAGCCAAAAGTGTCTCTGAGGTGAAACACCACAGTTGCCACCTTTGGCCCAGCAGCAAGGGTCAGACGAGCCCGGGCACAATCTACCTGGTAATATTGGGATCATATTCCAATGGGAATGGCTCGGGCACCTCAAACCCCCCGTGCTGCCGGGTCATTGCTGCCCTTCCCGGCCGGGCAGGGACGCTCGCCAGGGGCACTCACCGGCGTAGAGCACCAGGCCGTGGCAGAGGGCGGTGTTGCGGACGCGGCAGCCCCGCAGCAGGATCCGGTCCCCGTCCAGGGCGTGCGTGCGGCCCCGCCAGCGCAGGGTGCCCGTGAAGGTGTGCAGGCGGCTGTTGGGCTCCTCGCACCTCACCCGCCCTGCACGGGCAAGGTCAGCGGGCACAGAGAGCCTTCCTCCCCTCCCAGCCCCATCATCCCCCACAAACAGGGGTGCTGGGATATGAAAAGTTGATTTATAATGGTAAAAATGTAGGTTATTAGTGTTAAAATACACTAGTGCGCTTGGGAAAGTGTATATATGTGTGTATATATATCCTATAAAAGTATGAGCAGTGTTGTGTGGCAAAAGCTGACTGGTTGAAAAAGTTATAATGGGTTATAAAGTTATAAAGGGTTATAAAGTTAAAAATATACAGTATAGAAAATGAAAAATTATAAAAATGAAAATGTAAAAAATTTGTTAATGTAAAAATTCTTAATAAATTTAACAAATGTAATACTTTAATTTCATTAATTTAAATAATTATTTTAAATTATTTTAATAATCTAATAGATTTTTAATAAAATTAATAATGTAAAAAGCTTGTTAATGTAAATTTTCAATAAATTTAATAATTTTAATACTTTAATTTCATTATTTTAAAAAATTATTAATGCTATAAATTGTTAATAGAATTAATAATGAAAAATGTAAAAATGTAAAAGTGAAAATTAAAAATAGAAATTATAAAACTCTATGATTTTAATGATTATAAAATGAAAAATTATAAAAATGAAAATGTAAAAAAGAAAATTATTAATGTAAAAACTAATCATGCATTTGATAATTTAAAACAAATTAATAATTTAAATATTTTAATTAAATAAATTAATTTAATTAAATATTTTAAAATAATTTAAAATAACTTAATAAGCTATTAATAAAATTAATCATGTAAAATGAAAATTATAAAATGAAACATTATAAAAATTTATTATTTTTTTCTAAATTTATGAAGTATTATAACCAAAAAATAGGGGGCTTCTGGTGGAATGGCATAGAGTTTTACATCTCTTATGTCTCACCCTTCATCGAGACTGAAAATGGAACAAAATCTTTTCAAACACTTCTCAGTTACCCCATCTCTATAAAAAGCTGAGAATAATCCAACCCTCGGGGCCTCCTGGGGAATCCAGGTGGGTCAGGGCATCTCCGGGTGGGGTTTGGAGGGCTCAGATTAAGGCTCAAGGAGGTGCTGGGAGGTTGGGCAGCGCAGAAACCTCACTGGAGAAGGTGCAAACACAACTCCCTTCACCCCCAAGGCCTTGGAGAGGGGAGTTCTGCTCCCTGAGGAGGAGCAGCAGGGGCTGGGCTCAGGTTTGGGCACCCAGAGCTTGGCTCCAGTGTGAAAATCAAGATCCAGGGCAGGGGGAAGGTACCCAACCCTGCTGGATCCATCACAGGAGTGATGGGAAGTGCCTCTCACGAGGCCTTTGGTGCCTCTTGCTGGGCTGATGGGAGCAGAGAATTCCTGAGGCTGGGTCCATCCCGTCCCATCCCGTCCCATCCCATCCCATCCTGTCCCATCCCATGCCATCCCATGCCATCCCATCCCATCCCATCCCATCCCATCCCATCCCATCCCATCCCATCCCATCCCATCCCATCCCATCCCATCCCATCCCGTCCCATCCCATCCCGTCCCATCCCAGTGGGATTGGCCATGTCCTCCCCCAGGCAGCACTCACCATCAAAGGCAGCCATGCTCTCCTCGCTCTGCAGCTCCTGGTGGGTCACCAGAAGGGCCTGTCTGAACTTCAGGTTGGTTTCCCTGTGAGCAGGAGCCAGGGAAAGGAAAATAAAACAACCCTGTGGGGTGACAGAGCCATTCATCCTCCTGTCAGGCTCACGGGACAGGGACAGCCATTAATTATCAGCTAATTACACAAGTGGTGGCAGTGACATGCCAGAGAGGGACCTGTTGTGCCACACGTGAAAGAAGAGCCCTGGCCCAGGGACTCTGCCCTTAAATCATCCTACACAGGGAGGATAGGCTGGGAGGCAGCTGGGACATGGAGACACCAGCCTTAGGTGCTCTGTAGAACGCTCACCAAAGCTTCTGGACTCCCACTTTCCACATTTGTGGGTTAAATCTGCATTTCTGGGGTGTCTGCAGGTTTGGGTTTTGGAGGATCTCCCACATCCTGTGATTTCCACTGAGCCCTCCCAGTGCTGGGGGGTCCCCAAGACCAGGGTCTCTGGCCCTGTCCCCCTGAGACGTTGGGGTTGAAGTTGTTCTGTTCTGTTTTGGTGAGCAGCTTTTAGCTTTATATTGAGGATAAATATAGGATGTATAGGATATATAGGATATATATGTGTGTGTGTGTGTATCTATCTCTCTATCTATCTACCTATCTCCTATATCCTATATATATCCTATAAATATATGTATATCCTATATATATACCTCCTATATCCATCCCATATATAATCCCATCTCCTATATCCTATATCTATCCTATATCCATCCTATATATATACATATCTCTCCTATATCCATCATATATAGATATAGATAAAGATATATAGATATATATATAGGATATATATAGATAGATATATATCCTATATATAGGGTATATGTATAGGATATAGAATTTATACTAGGATCTCTTCACAGGCTGGTGAAGACAAAACAATCCTATTCCAGCTGCAGACTCAAGGACAATCCCCTCAAACTTCAGGCCCAGAGCACAAAAAATGTGAAAAGAGGAGGGCAGGCAAGAAAGCAAGGAGGATGAAACGTCATCATTTGAAGCTGTTAATTGGATAATTAACAATACAGTTGTTGTTAACTGGACAATTAACTATTGGGCAATACTTAGCTCCTATATGCAAATGGACTAAAACTTACAAAAATGTGAGTTCTCGTGGCCAAGCCCTTTTTGCTCCCATCTTGGAGCCATCTGGGCAGAGCCACAACTGTGCCACTTCCAGAGTGTGGCCTTGGAAGGCACTGCAATAAATCCACTTTATCCCTCTGAACTCCATCCAGCCTCTGTTCCAGCTCCTCAAGGCATCACCCCCGTGGCCAAAAGGGTTCCTGTCCCTGTCCTTATCCCTGTCCCGTCCCTGTCCTCACCCATCAATGTCCGCGGTCTCCACGTAGCACAGGCTGCTGGGCTCAGAGCTGCACAGCAGGAGCAGGTCAGCCTTGAGGAGCAGAAAAGGGGGAGAGAGCAGCAGGATGAGCCCCTGGTCCCCGCTGTCCCCAGGGCACAGCCAGCTCTGGTCCCCCTCACCGGGACGACGCTGTCCTTGCGCAGCCGCACGATGTCCCCGACGCAGATGTCGCGCCACTGTCGCCAGCAGAACCTGTGGGGACACCCAGGGGACAACTCTGTGTCCCTGCAGAGCTGTGGGACTGGGGGCTGGGGGTGTTTCAGCCCGTGCCTGTCCTGAATTCCTGCAGGATTTGGGTCTCCAGGTTCTTGTGGCACCTCCAGAGGGCTGAGCACTGAGGGTGGCACGGGAGCCATGTGTCACATCCCTGTCTCCACAGTTGAAAGGGGCTCTCAGCACCCTGAGCACAGCTGGGGAAGGTTCATCTTGCAGGGACACTTGTCCATGAGTTGGATCTGATGGCCTGGAGGAATTCTGTGGCCAAGGGAAGCCTCCCCCAGGACATCTCAGCAAATTGGGGCATTTCTAAACCTGCTGCCCATGCCTGGAACATCACCAATCCCACAGGAGGACCTGTGGCACGTTTTGGGAGGTGATGGGAGCTTGCAGAGCTTGGGACAGTCCCACCAAACCCTCCTCAGCTGCTCAAGGTTTCTCACTTCTCACTCAACGGGAGCACAGATGTTCTGGATGTGGCAAACACAGGCACAGCCCCCAGAGCCCCTCACCTGCTCCCAGCCAGGATCTCACAGGGCCTGCTGTTGATGCTCCTGTCACTGCGGTGACGGCCCTGCACAGGACAGACAGACAGACCAAGGGGTGGCAATGGGCAATGCCAGGCTCTGGTGTCCCACAAAAACACCCCCCTGATGCCACCACCTCCCTCCTCACCCCAGAGCCATGGGAAGGTTTGTTCTGATGAATAAAGAGGCTGAAACCCCCAGGTGATTCTGGGGACTCCAGCCCATGGTCAAGGCATTAAAGGTGACAGAAATGAGGGTTTGGACCCCAAGGGAAGCAGCCGGGGTGTGACATCTCTCCCAAGGGAAAATAAAACCATGTGTGGATGTGGTGGAGTAGGAGATCCCTCAGGCCAGCAGCCCCTCAGCCCCTCAGCCCTGCTGTTCCCCTCCCTGCCCCTGTCCCCAGGGCCACCCCACACTCACAATGTCATCGACGAGGTCTCGCAGCCCCCGGATGATGAGGAGGCAGCTCAGGGGGAACAGCAGAGTGTACCAGGGCAGCGTGGAGATCTCAGGGAAAGTCTGGAGAACGAGGATTTTACAGCACTGGCACAGCTCCTGTCCCACCCTGGGGCTCTTGAGGTGACTGAGTGACTCCCTGGCTGGCAGAATCCATCTCAGGATCCCCAAATCAACATCTCTGCTACAGACTCTTCTTGTGATCGGTTTTCACCTCTTTTTGAGGTGTGAAATGCTCCAGGGTCTCTGAATTTGGAGGGATGAATTTCTGGTTTGGTGTGGTCAATCTGAGCTTCAGCTCCATGGGAACCAAACCCATTTTAGAGAATGAAGGAAAGATTTGGGTTGGGAGGGACCTCAAAACTCATCCCATCCCACCCCTGCCATGACAGGGACACCTTCCACCGTCCCAGGCTGCTCCAAGCCCTGCCCAGCCTGGCCTTGGGCACTGCCAGGGATCCAGGGGCAGCCCCAGCTGCTCTGGGCACCCTGTGCCAGGGCCTGCCCACCCTGCCAGGGAACAATTCCTGATTCCCAATCTCCCACCCAGCCCTGCCCTGTGGCAGTGGGAGCCATTCCCTGTGTCCTGTCCCTGCAGGCCTTGTCCCCAGTCCCTCTGCAGCTCTCCTGGAGCCCCTTCAGGCCCCAAAAGGGGCTCTGAGGTGTCCCTGGAGCCTTCTCCTGTCCAGGTGAGCAGGCCCAGCTGTGCCAGGCTGGCTCAGAGCAGAGGGGCTCCAGGGTTAAAGTTAAACCAAGACACGAAGGGGAAAGGAGAAGAAGAAAGAGAAGAAAACTGAAAGAAGAAATTAAAACTTTGGAGGAGAGAAATAAAACCAGAAGAAGGGCTCCCAGCTGGAGGCCTGGAGCATCTCCGTGGCCTCCTCTGGCCTGGCTCTAACAGCTCCACATCCTCCTTAAGTAAGGAGACTTTAATTTAAATTAATCACACTGAACACAGGTCAAACCCCTCAGAAAGTTCCTGAAAGATGCTGAACACCACAGAAAATCTCCTGGGGAACCTTTCAGCCCAGATTCCCTGCCCTGAGCTGCAGAGAGCCCTGTGTGGGCAGGCCCTGGCGTACACCCATTGTGTTGTGATTTCAGGGTTTACTCCAGAATCTCTGATCCCTCCCCTGAAGATTCCCTCCCAGGTGTGTCAATCCTCCCTCCTTTCCCCTCCCTGACCCCTCCCAGCACTGTCTGTCAATCCTGGAATACCAGAAGAACATCAAGGGATTGGGAGATTCAAACTATTATTCTACTTAAACCTTCTTGACTTGTAATTCTTCATGTAAAGGTTGGTAATTGTTTTTCCATGGGTCAAAATCAAAGGCACGGGGGTCTTGGGTTCTGTGCCAAGGTCTCTGAGCCCCCTGGGCAGGGTCTCGAGTCCTCCAGGGCAGCCAGAGGAATTTCCTGGGTTCCAACACTGCTCCTCAGGTTTCCCTCTGTGGAGAAGCTTTAAGGTGATGGTGAAGGAAAGGAGTCGGTTCTGATGGAGGGTTTGGATCCAGAGCTTTATTCTGGCCCACAGGCCTCTGAATGCAGCACCAGCTCCAACAGAACTCCCTGAGCCCGTGGTTGCTGCTCCTTTAACCCCGGGGAGAGGGGCAGGGAAGGGGCAGGGAGCCACCAAGCAGGGACAGGAGGGGAGGGACAAAGGGACAAAGGACACCTGGATGGCCCCAATGCCCCCCAGGGGTAGAGGGCATCCTTTGGATCTGCCAATCCCTTCTGGAATTCCAGGATTGACAGGCAGTGCTGAGAGGGGAAAGGAGAGGGGACTGACACACCTGGGAGGGAATTATCAGGGAGGGACCTGAGGTTCTGGGGTAAACCCTGAAATCACAACAAAACAATTGTTCATATTCCAGTACCCACAGGGTGCCTGTGCCCACCTGGAGGAGGATGACGAAGACGAAGTAGACGTTGGCCATGCGGTGGAACTGCTCGTAGAGGTTCAGGGGCAGGAAGGTGAGCAGGTTGTACTTGGCTGTCCTGATGGCATTGCCCTGGGGACAGGGGGCACGGAAATCAGGGACCTGCTCTGCAAATGCCAGAACACTCTGGTGCTCCTGGGATTTCCCACAGCATAAGAAATGCCTTAATTATCAAAGCCATAAGGGAAAATGTTGATTTTAATAATAATAATCATGATGATGATGATGATCATCATCATCATCATCATCATCATCACTATAATCAATAAGTTATATTTTAAAATATTTATTATTAATAAATATTATTTATTTTATTATCCTTATTTTTAAATTTTATTATATTCATTATACAATTTATTCATTATTAATGAATATTCTAGTTATAATATTTTAAAAATATTTTTATTTTAATATTGTTATAAATTTTATATTATTAATTCCTATTTTAATATATTTATTTTAATAGTATTTTTATTTTAGTTGTATTATATATATTGATTTTTAAATTATTATTTCACATATTTTTGTATATAATATAATATAATATAATATAATATAATATAATAATATAATATATATTATTAATTTTAAATTATTATTTAATAAATTTTATTTTATTTTTACATTATTTTATTGTATATATTGATATTAATTTATTATTATTTCATATAATTTTTATTTTTAATATGTTATTTTATTTATTATTTATTTAATATGTTATTTATTTATTTAATATTATTATTTTTATAATAACTTATTTTAATAATTTTTTTCTCCTCACACGGGGCATCAATAATGTTGCTTTTTCACTTTCTTTTGGGGAAGGGAAGGGAAGGGAAGGGAAGGGAAGGGAAGGGAAGGGAAGGGAAGGGAAGGGAAGGGAAGGGAAGGGAAGGGAAGGGCTCGGGACCAGCCTGGCTCACCGAGTATTTCCTCTTGCTCAGGCAGAAGGCAAATTTCTTCCTGACCTGCCTGTGGTAGCTGCGGTCATTGGCCCTCACCTCCCAGGTGAAAGCTGGAAGAGCAAAGGGACATCCATCCCCCAGATCCCCTGGGAGCCAGCCCAGGGCACAGGGACCCGTGGTGGCCACGGCTGGGGTGGCTCCCGGGGACCTCGGGAGCTGCAGGCACAGCTGGGCTCAGGTTCAGGACAGGGGACACGGAGCAGAACATTCCAGAGCTGCAGGGGTGCTGCCCACGCCTCCCCCAAGGCTCAGGGTCCCCCCTTGGGCTCAGGGTTTGGCTCACAGAGGGCTCAGGCCCTGCAGAGTGAGGCCCCAGCCTTTGGGGTTCTGCTCATTCCTCTCCCAGTTCTGTTTGTGCCATCCCAGTGCAGACCCTCCAAGCAGGGAACACCCCAGCACCTGCCCCTGCTCACCCCAGACCTTCTCCTTCCCCATTCCCCACCCGTGTCCCACACTCAGCTCCCTCACGAACCATCTGAAAGCAGCAAAATCCCCAAACCACACCCAAATCACACTGACCTGGCTGCTTCTGCTTCCCACGGGGGCAGCCTGGGGCTGGGTCCTGCTCAGCCATGCTGGCACCGATGCCAGGCCCTGGGGACAAGGACAACCAGAGAGCTTTGAAACACTGAACACGGACAGCAGGATCCTATTGGGATGCTCCCCATGCCAGGCCCTGGGGACAAGGACAACCAGAGATCTCTGGAACACAGAGCAGGGACAGCAGGATCCTATTGGGATGCTCCAGCTCCCCATGCCAGGCTGGGGACAGGGACACCCAGAGACCTTTGGAACACTGAACAGGGACAGCAGGATCCCACTGGGATGCTCCAGCTCCCCCAAGGCCAGGCCCTGGGGACAAGGACACCCAGAGACCTTTGGAACACTGAACAGGGACAATGAGATCCTATTGGGATGCTCCAGCTCCCCGAGGCTCCAGGGCAGGACACCCTGTGGGAGGGACATTCTCCCATCAGCCTTCACCCATCCCAGCTCCCTGTGACAGCTCCAAGGCATTTTTGTCCTCTGGGGAAGCTGCAGGAAATCACTGAAGTCCCTGGGGAGGAACTGGAGCTCTCCCCGTGCTGCCAGCCCAGCCCAGCTCCATCAATGACAAGATTTCCCTCATGCTTGGTGGCCCTGTGACCTTCCTGCAGGGGTGGTGGGGAAGATTAATTAATGTTTGTGAAGAGCTTTGTGATCCTCACATGAAGGGAGGCAGTGAGGGATAAAACATTAATTACTTTATTATTAAATAACCCCACCAGAAGTCACCCCTGCAGTTATTTCTTATCTTACTCTTTGATCACTTTTTTCTTTCTTTCACCCCAAAATATCAACTTCCCTCCTGCTCCTGTGGGTATTGCTTTGTCCCAACACCTCAAAGACACCACTGGCTGCGCATCCATCCTTGTTCCAGGTCAAAGGGACCCAAACACCAACAGCACCTCAGCCCCTGCAGCCAGGAGCTTGCCCAGACCCACAAAATCCTTCTTTACCAGCCAGGGCTTGGTGCTGCCCCTGTCCTTGGATCCTAAATCACACCCTGAGCTCAGCACACAAAATTCCAGAATGGTTTGGGTTGGGAGGGACCTTAAAGCCCATCCCATCCCATCCCATCCCATCCCATCCCATCCCATCCCATCCCATCCCATCCCATCCCATCCCATCCATGCCATGGGACACCTTCCACCATCCCAGGTGCTCCAAACCCTGCCCAGCCTGGCCTGGGGCACTCCCAAGGACCCAGGGGCAGCCCCAATTGTTGTTTTCTTTATTTTCACCAACAAAAAGGAGGAAGGAAGGGTTTCAGGGAGCTGCTGGGGGCGGTGGGACACTCCCAAAAGCTCCCACTCCCAAAAGCTCCCCCAGGTAAAAGGGAGCAAGAAGAACAGATGGATCCCTGGAGGGATGGGATCTCTTCCACACAGAAATCCCACAGGAGCCCCCCCAGACTGGCTGTGACCATTTAGTTTAGGTAAAATAGGATTTGACACAGAGCAAAGCCAATCTCCCCTTCCTCCCTGCTGTCCCCACTCTTGTCCCTGTCCCAGCTCTCTCTGCAGACAGACAGACAGACAGGGCTGGATCTGACCCCACAGGGACAAAGGCAGGACAAAAAAACCCTCCCAACTCTCCATGGAACTCCTCAACACAACAATTCCACAGAAATAATGGCAGTAGGACTCATCAAAAGGCCACAGTTAAAGTGTGGAAAATTTGGACATAAAGCAAAATATTGCCTAGAGCCTGTGGAAAATGTGACAGCACCAAATCTTTGCCCAAGGTGCAGAAAAGGGAGACACTTTGCAGATCAGTGATATTCCAAATATGGCACAGATGGAAATCTTTTACTGTGAGAAGTGTTTCACAGCGAGGGAAACCACCCTGAAAGAATGCAAGTGTTAGTGGTGATTCAAGAACCCAAAATGTCTCTGAAAACAGAACATTTGGGGAACTTTAATCAGATCTTATCTGCAGGGTCATCAGCTGATTCCCCAATGATTCACTTTTGGTATTGTTAGTAGTGAGCTTATAACCTTTCTTGTTTCTGTTTTCTATACCTAACATTGATAAATAGTGACTGCTGTTAATATTACATAAATATTTAAAAAATATTATCTCAATCCCTGCAAACACTTGTGGCTAAGATATTGACTGATTAATGTGAATTCACTGATTTTTGTGATAAGAATTATTTATAAGGCATTGTTATGATGTTTACAGCTGGCTTTCATATACTTTACAATCTCTCTGTGTACAAAGGGACAAAGGAGGGACAGCAAAGCCCTCCATGGGCTCCTGGCAAGGACACTGCCCTATCTCCTCCTGCCAGGGGGATTGGGATATGGGGGATCCCATAAACAGGCTGAGGGATACAGGGCCAAAGGGAAAATCCTACAGGAGACAACCTCAGGGAATGGGGGAAACTGAGGCAGCTGCTCACAAGCCCTGATCCCATCCCTAAAGTGTCCCAGGCCAGGCTGGACAGGGCTTGGAGCAGCCTGGGACAGTGAAGGTGTCCCTGCCATGGCAGGGGTGGCACTGGATGGGCTTTCAGGTCCTTCCCACCCCATTCCAAGGTCCCAGCCAGGGGTGACAGCTGGGACAAGCCCTGAGCTTCAACCTCAGCCAAGCTCCTGCTGGAGAGGTCCAGGCTCAGGCTGGAAAGGGCAGAGTCAGGGTTGCAAAGGGGACAATGCTGAGGTGACACAGGGCCCATCCATTGGGACACAGCAGCCCCAAGGCCCAGGAGTGTAGCCAACCCCAAACCCTGGGGGTTTGGTCCAGAACTGAGCCCTGGCTGAGCTCCCCCAGCCCAGGGCAGTGGTTGGGGGTCCCAGGGTGGTGGTTGGGGGTCCCAGGGGCTGCTCAGGCCCAGTAACCCTGGCTGTGCCCTCGGGGCTCTGATCTGAGGCTCAGAGCATCCCTTGCCTGTAGGGGGATACAGGATGGGTAAATGAAGGTGGGATAGAATGGAATCTTATCCCCTAAAGAGTTACAGCTGAGCCAATTACTAAAGATTGGGAGCAGGCCTGATGTTAACAGGCCACACCTGTAGTATATAAGAACAGTGTTATAAAAGAGTGGATTGGTGGGATCTGGATTTAGATTGCTGCTGCAAGAACCAGGAACAGTCAGTGCTTAGAGGAGCTGCCTATGAGAAACATCAAGGAGGTACAAAACTGGTATGTGGAATCCTTGCACTATAGTGACAGTGGAACTCTTGATTTATAAGACAGCACCTGCCCTCCCTCCTTGCTCCAGGACACCAATATTTAGGGTGAGGCTGACAGTGAGAAATGCCAAGGTGTTTTCCTGGGCTCTGCTTCCAGACCTGCCTGCCCTGAGTTCCACACTGGAATTCCTGGGCTTATTTGGGGTTGTCCTGGTCCCCTCATGCTCAGGATCAGGCCTGAAGCTGCTGATCCATCATCCCCACCTTGCCTGGCATCTCTGAGCCCCTTTGAACCTGCTCAGGATCACCAGGATGCCCAACCAGGCTCCACTCAGCAGCTCCACAGAATCCAAACGGTGCCAAACAAAAGCAGAGCTTGTTCAGCACCTGCAGCTGGCACAGACTGGGCATCCATGGGGCTGAGTGCCCTGCAAAGGCACCTGGGGGTGCTGCCTCTTGCCAGGGCCTGGAGCAGGGGGAAAAAAGCAAATCAAAGCACTGGAAAAATATTTTCGAGCAGGTATCCAAGAAATCTCCATTCCAAGAAAGCTCTTGACAAACATCACTCATCAGCTCAGTAATCAGAGATTAAAACTGCACTTTGGGGAGGCTGGAATTGGTGCCAGGGCTCCCTGCCAGCCCCAGCACCACAGGGGGACAGCCTGGACAGGCAAACCCTGCTCCCAGGGAGGGCTGGGGATGGCCAAAGGCACAGGACACCCTGTGAGCTCTGTCCCACACCTGAGGACATCCATGTGAGCACTGTCCCAAACCTGGGGACATTCTGTGAGCACCTGGGGACACTCTGTGAGCACTGCCCCACACCTGTGAGCACTGTCCCACAGCTCAGCGAGGCCAGCATTGAGTTCTTACCCCAGGGGATGTCTCCCCAGTCCCCATCTGGGATGGAGCCACCGGGACTGTCCCATCCCAGAGTGTCCCTAAAGCATCCCTGTGCTGCTGCCGGGAGCTCAGAAACCCCAAAACAGAACTTTCTCACCCCAAATCAGAATTTTCTCACCCTATAAGCGCCTCTCCGAGCTCCTGCAGGTTCGCATGGCTGAGCAGAGCCGGGTTTGAGGAGGGCCGGGCACGGCGCCACCGGGGTTTGGCCGGGGCTGCTGAAACCGCTCGGATTTCTGTCCCTGCCTGCTCCGAGCGCTGCCACGGGAATTCTGTGCGGGTTTTGTTCTGAAATCCCCAGCTCAGCTCCGTGCAGGGGCTGTGTGAGAGCTCGGAGCAGCGCAGAGCTCCCGGTGCCCTCGGTGCCCGGCGGCTCCTTCCACGCTGGGGACACGCTGGGGACACTCTGGGGACAGCACCAGCCTGGCCTTGGATCCCTCCGGGGCTGGCACACAGCCCTGTAACCCTCCCGGGGTGCTGATGTTGTTTCCTAACCCCAATGTCCCACGGGGACCGCAGCCAGAGCCACCCCGGGGATGTCCCCAGGGCCACCCCGCCCCAGTGTCACCCACCCCAGGGTCACCCCCCGCGACAGGCGGCACTGAGCGGGGGTGGCTGTCGCTCCCGGGCCGGGCACGCCGGAAACGCCCCCGCGCTCGGCAGGGCCATCATTAAACCCTCTCGGGGTTACTGCCCAGGACGTGCCCGAGCCGTGAGTTTCCCTCCTCTCGCCCCATTTCCAGCTTGGATGCGGTGCGGGGTGCAAAAGCTGTCCCCAAACGCTGCTCCGTGCCCGGAGGGGCTCCCTGGCAGCACAGGGTGTGTGTGTCCCCCCGGTGTCACCGTGCCACCCGCGGGGTCCCCGTACCTGCCCCGGTGCCGGGCACAGCCCCGGGCAGCGCCGCGCTCCTGCCGCTCCTGGGGACGGGACTGCCGCCACCTCCCTGTCCCCCGAGCTGCCACCAGCCCTGCCCCACGCGGGACCGTGGCACAGCCCATGCCACACCTCCCTGGGCACTGCCCGCCTCCCTCCTGCCCTCCCCTGCCCCGGTTCATTGTCCCGCTCAAACCGAGCCGAGCTGCGGCTCCGCTGGGTCTGCGACACGGTGACACCGCCCGGGTGTCCCTGCCACCGTCCCAGGGCAGGGCAGGCGGTGCCAGGCTGATCCCGGGCAGGTTTGGGCAGCCCCGGGCTGGACTGGTGTCCCCACTGGTGTCACTGCTGTGCCTGGTGTCACTGGTGTCCCCACTGGTGTCATTGGTGTCGCCGGTCCCTCCCGGGTGTGGCAGTAGTTCAGTGGGGGGGTTGAGCTGTGCTTGGGCACTGTGAAAAACGCCAATCAGTTGGTTTTAAAATTTTAAAAGTTTAATAGTAATAAAATGGTTATAAAAATAGGAATACAATTAGAGTAATAATAGTTTGGACAATTTGAATTAGGACAATATGAGACAATAAATGCAAAGAGCTATGGATGTCCGGGTACCTTTTTCAGGGCAGCAGGAGCCCGAAAAAGAACACACTTAACAGAGGATTAACCCTTAAAAACAACAGCCTGTTGCATATTCATACACTTCATACATGATGCATAAATTCCATTCAATACAGGATTCTGTCTGGTCATCGTCAACTTCATCCTCCGAATCCTGATAGCACTTTGGAGGCAGGAAGAAGTTCATTTCTTCTGATAATGGAGCAATAAACTCTCTTTCTCTGAAAGATTCAGGTGTCCTGTGGCTGCTATCTCGCTGTGAGTCCTTTCTTTTAAAAAAAGTATCCTACATAGCATCGTTTGTATTTTAACAATTTTTATAGCCTACAACAATATTTAACACAGTACTTAAGAGAATTAATACAGCATCACTTTCTAACACAACACATACAATATTCATTTGAATATTTGCGAAAAGCCAATCATAAAATACTCATTTTTCACAGGCACCAAGCAAGGCGGGAGGAGGGGACAGCGAGGAAGAGGAGGCCGAAGGCACAAAGGAGCCCAGCTGGGGACAGGGACACCTCGTTAGTGACGGCAGCTAATTAATGAGGCCGGAGCCCGTGTCCGCCCTGCACACCCACAGTGGCCCCGCATCGCCGCAATTGCGTTAATTACTGACTGCAATTAATGCGGGGACCCAGAGGCGATCGCACAGCGCCAGCCCCGCAGCCCATGAAGCGTTTACTGCACAGCTCTGTCCCCGTGTCCCCATTTGTGTCCCCATGTCCGCATGTACAACCTTGTACACAGAATTTACAACACCAAAAATAACAGTCCCAAACAAAACAACAACCCTCCTAAACTTTTAACTGAAAATTCAATTAAAAGCTTAGAAGTCCCAACTCCAAACCAAAAACTATTACACAAATGTCTTATGTCATTACTAAATATTGTCCCTTAAAACAAAATAACAGCACCTGACAAAGTTATCACACAACAAAATAACACCCCCAATGCCAAGCATGCGCAGCACCACAAACACCATTTTACACGCATCAATACCACCAACCTCCCACTGCAACACCCCCCTGACCACTTCTATTATTGCAAAGAAAAAGAAAGACAAAAAGTTCTACAGGGAAATACAAAAATAAAAACCCAAATCTACAGAAACAACTCAAAAATGTCCCCATATGTGTCCTCATGGGCCTGTGTCCCCATAGTGGCCCTCACATCCCCCTGTTTCCACACCTATCCCCGTGTCCCTATGTCCCAATGTCCCCATACATATCCCAATGTCCCCACATGTGTCCCCATGTCCCTATACATGATGTCCCCACATGTATCTCCATGTCCCCATACGTCTCCTGATATCTCCACATGTCCCAATGTCCTCGTACATGTCCCAATGTCCCCATGTGTCCTCACGTCATCACAGATCTCCTGATATCTCCATGTGTCCCCATGTCCCCATACATGGCTCCATGTCCCTATACACATCCCAAAGTCCACACATGTCCCCATATCTCCATACATGTTCCAATTTCCCCATGTGTCCCTGTGTCCTTACACATGATGTCCCTGCATGTGTCCCCATGTCCCTATACATGTCCCAATGTCTTCCTTCCTTCCTTCCTTCCTTCCTTCCTTCCTTCCTTCCTTCCTTCCTTCCTTCCTCCCTTCCTCCCTTCCTTCCTCTCTTCCTTCCTTCCTCTCTTCCTTCCTCCCTTCCTTCCTCCCTTCCTTCCTCTCTTCCTTCCTTCCTTCCTCCCTTCCTTCCTTCCTTCCTTCCTTCCTTCCTTCCTTCCTTCCTTCCTTCCTTCCTTCCTCCCTCCCTCCCTCCCTCCCTCCCTCCCTCTCGTGTCGCGATCCCGCAGGTCTGGAGCAGTCCCCACAGGGAATTTCGGTGTCTCAGCCATCACCTGCCGTGTCCCCCGCGCTGTCCCCTCGCCTCGGGTGGCACCGCAGGAAGCTCCAGTGGCCCCTGAGCCCCAAACCCGCCGTGCCCCGAGGGTTTCGCTCCCTCTCGTCCTTCCCGGATCCCTCTGGAGCAGGGACAGGGACATTCACACCCGCTCCTGGTGGTGGCTTTGAGCACCCGGGGACGGCCGAGGTCACCCTGGCAACAGAGGCCGGTGACGGTGACATTTTCCCAATCAATCGCCCTCTGCAATTAGCGGGCACCCCCCCCCCCGCCCTTCCTGGGTAATTAATGAGCGCCGGGAGGCCGGGACAGAGGGAGTCCCTGGGGCGCTGCGGGGTTTGTCCTGCTGTGTCCGTGTGTCCCCTCCCCGGACACCGCGGTGGCTGTCCTGGTGTGTCCCCTACCCTGGCACCGCGGGGTTTGTCCTGCAGTGTCCGTGTGTCCCCTCCCCGGACACCGCGGGGTTTGTCCTGCTGTGTCCGTGTGTCCCTTCCATGGGCACCGCAGGGTTTGTCCCTGTGTGTCCTCTCCCCGGCACTGCTGTGGCTGTCCCCGTGTGTCCCCTCTCCAGGAGCTGCCCCCTGTCAGCCCAGGGAAGGGTTAAACCCTCGGAGCCCCGTCCAACCCGGCTTTGCGTCCTCCTGTCCCTCCACGAGTGTGGGGCTGGCTGAGCGCTGCTCCCTTGGGACCGGGGCTCTCATAACCCTAAAAATCCCACCTTGCCGCCATCCTCGCCCTGGAGGAGACTCAGAGTCCCCGTCACCCTGCAGGCTCCAAAAGAGCAAAAAAAAAAAAAAATTAAAAATAAAAAGCAAAAATGCTTTTGTCGCTGCAGGGTTCCCTGATGTCACCTGGGCCATCAGGTGAGCTGCAAGGGGGGAGCAGAGGGACCCTCGGGCATGGGGAGGTCACTGTCAGAGCCGGCAGTGCCACAAACGCCCTGAGGAGGCTGAGAAGGCTCCAGGTGTGACTTTCACAGCCTCGGAGCGGCCGCTGCCATCGCCGAGCCATCAGCTGTGTGTTAAATAAAACACATTGCCTGTGAGGTCATCTAATGGGCCATTATTTCTTTATTTGAACTTTTTACCTTCACCTCTTCCTCCGTGCTGAATCAGCTCCTTGGCTTGGCACTTCCATTCCTGCCCCATTTGGGAGATTGATGCGGGCTCTGGGGGGAGCCTGGCAGGGCTGGGGATGCCGATGGTGTAGTGAGTTTTTATGTTTTATAATGGTTTTGTCTTTGTATCCCCTTATTTTCCTCAGATTGTGTCCCCTCCCTCTACCTGTGTGATCCCTTTCCTTTGCTGAGATCATCCCCAAATCCCCACCCTGGCTCTCTGTCACTCACTCACCATCCCATCCCCTCCATCCAGAACTTTCCATCCAGGACATCGAGTGATCAGCCAGAAGCCAGGGGCCACCCCCAAGTGTTGCCCCATATCCTGTCCTAAACGTCCATTCCCAGTCTCCATCCCTTAGGGTCACTCATTGGTCAGTAAATGTTTTCTACTTTGGGTTTCCACCTCCCTTTCAATGTAACCTTGGCACCTCTCAGCAGGAGCCCCCTGAGGTTTGTGGGGCTCCCTGGAGCTCCTGAAATAAATTTTGGATTAATCCCTGCTAAGAGTTGGCCCCTTTACCCTCTGCCATTGCTCCAGCATCTCCTCTGCTGCAGGGGATCAGCCTGGCTGCCCTCTGTCCTTCTGTACCCCCAGAATCAGCCTGGCTGCCTTTGGTACCCCTGGGATCAGCCTGGCTGCCTTTGGGGCTCCCTCAGTGGCACTCAGAGGGAGCAGAACATGCCAGGGCACCGGGGGCAGCCTGGCAGGGCCGGGGATGCCGAGGCTCCGTCCCGGCCCCAGGATAAGGCAGGAGGAGCCAGGATGTGCCCGGGCACCCCTCAGGGTGTGGGACTGGCACAGAGCAAGGGTCCCGCCCCTCCTGGTTCAGTCCAGGGCGTTGGGATCGGGTTCTGTCCCAAAGGAGCAGCACCGATTTCATCCCTTTTCCTTGGCATGTCCTGGAGGGGCAGGGAGCAGCGGGAGCTGGGGTGGCCTGGGGGAGGCTGGGCTGGGCACACACAGGAGTGACTGACAGAACCAGAGCACACAGCCTCGAGCTGCACCAAGGGGAATTGAGGTTGGATATCAGGAAAAGGTTTTTTACAGAAAGGGTGATAAAAGTTCTGCAATGGCTGCCCAGGGAGGTGGTGCAGTCCCCATCCCTGGGTGTGTTTAACAGAGCCTGGATGTGGCACTGGGTGCCAGGGTTCAGTTGAGGGGTTGGGGCTGGGTTGGACTCGATGATCTTGGAGATCTCTTCCAGCCCAGTGATTCTGGAATTCTGTGAATGCTGTGATTCTGTGAGTTGGGGTGTGGGCTGGGGGCTGTGAACATCTCAAGGACTGAACGGGGGTCTGCAAAGTGATTCTGTGATTCAGTGAACAGCGGCTGTGAATTGAAGAGTAGAGGAGTCACAGAATGGTTTGGATTGGGCAGCAGCCGGGTTCCAAAAGGGCAGAGGGGGACCAGGATGGGACCCCTCAGGGTTGAGACTCCTCGCACCCCTCAGCCCATGAGGCACCTGTGTCACCCTGTGCCGGCGGGGGGAAGGGGTGTCGGGGGATGGAACACACCTGTGGGAACCCCACAGGGCCACCCCCAGCCCCAGCAGCAGAATGGGGTCTTGTCGCTGCTGCTGTCACAGAATCATGCAATAGTTTGTGCTGAAAGGGACCCTAAAGCCCACCCAGTGCCAGCCCTGCCATGGCAGGGACACCTCCCACTGTCCCAGGCTGCTCCAATCCTGTCCAGCCTGGCCTTGGGCACTGCCAGGGATCCAGGGGCAGCCCCAGCTGCTCTGGGAAATCCATTCCAGGCATGGATTCCACAATTCCTGATTCCCAATCTCCCACCCAGCCCTGCCCTGTGGCAGTGGGAGCCATTCCCTGTGTCCTGTCCCTGCAGGCCTTGTCCCCAGTCCCTCTGCAGCTCTCCTGGAGCCCCTTCAGGCCCCAAAAGGGGCTCTGAGGTGTCCCTGGAGCCTTCTCCTGTCCAGGTGAGCAGGCCCAGCAGTGCCAGGCTGGCTCAGAGCAGAGGGGCTCCAGCCCTGGCAGCATCTCCGTGGCTCCTCTGGCCTGGCTGCAGCAGCCCCACGTCCTCCTGCTGCTGCTGCCCAGGGCTGGGGCAGCTCTGCAGGTGGGGTCTGAGCTGAGCCCAGGGGCAGAATCCCCCCCTGCCCTGCTGCCCACGCTGGGGCTCAGCCCAGCACAGGGGGGGTTTCTGGGGCAGCCTGAGCCTCTCACCCACCAACAGCCCAAGTCCCTCAGGGCTGCTCTCCCTGAGCTCGTCCCCAGGCTGGGATTGCCCTGACCCTCCTGCAGGACCTTGGACATGTTGAGCCCACTTCTCCAGCCTGGGAATCCTGTCCAGCCCCTCCCAGCTCCAGGATGCCTCCAGCCCCCCCCTCCACAACCCACCAGCAGGCAGAGCAGTCCCAGACTCAGGGATGTGCATCTAGTCAACACTCTTTTATTAAAAACAATTACAAAAAGTTACAGGTTACAATCGTTCTGTACAACCCAACCAAACCTCTGGTGCCTGGGGGGGTGATGGCAGCCCTGGGCCAGGACTGGCTCTGAGCTCATCCATGGTGGGGCTGGATGTGGTTCCACCCTCCCAGGGACATCCCTGGACACAGACACCCCCTCACCCCCACCCCAAGAGCCTCAGTTTAGGCTGACCATGGGGAAAGGCTGGAGGATGGAGCCAAAGCTGCAGAGCAGGACACAGCACAGTGTGCCCACAGCTGTGGGAGGCTGGGAAGGAGCAGGAGCTGCCTGTGAGGAACAGGCAAGAGGCAAGAGCCAGCTCTGCTCCAGGGACATTCCATCCCTGCAGCCAGGGGTGAAGATAAACTGGGGATAAACGTGGCAAAGAGGGAGAAACAGAACAAACCTTCCCTCCCCAGCTGGGAGGCACTGAACTGTCTGTCCACAGCCTGGGCAGGGGCAGCACTGTCCCTGCAGGCACTGGGACACAGCGACAGCCCAAGGGCTCCCAAGGCAGGGAAGGAGCAGAGCTGGATGTGGAGCACTGGGGGAGCTGCACCCCCAAAACCTGGGGTGAGGAATTGGCTGCCAGAGGGAACAAGGATGGGCTCAGCAGCACCAGGAGTCTGTAGAGCCCCACTGCTCCTGGATCTCCTGCAGAGCCTGGCAGAGGAATCACCTCCCTGCCTCCGAGGGCAGCAGTGGGATGGGAGAGTCCAGCAGGGCCAGAGAGGGGCTGCAGCAGGGACATCCCTGTCCTGAACCTCTGCCCACAGCTGGGCCAGCTCAGCAGGACCTGCAGGGGACACAGAGCTGTCCCCAAACCCTGAGCCCAGCAGGGGCACAAAGCAGTGAGCAGGACCTGGCTCTGACAGAAACCAGAGCGCAGCAGCTCCTGTGCCCCCCTGTCCCCAGACTGGCACAGCCAGGGACACAGCAGCCACCAAGGGACACAGGGACACAACTCCAGGGCTGCCAGGGGGACTCAGGGTCCCTGCTCAGGGGTGAAGGTGCTCTCTGAGCCCAGCTGAGGGACCATGGGCTCCATGGGGATTGGTCCCCTCAGCTCTGCTGTCCCCAGAGGGAGCCACCAGTGCCACCACCCACCCCAGTGACAGTGACACCCAGCAGTGCTCCAGTCCAGGTGCCACACACACAGCTGGTCCCTCACTCTTGCACAACTCCCAACATGTGAATGAGGTGGAATGAAGGAATTTTGAAGAAAGAGGTGAAATTTTCCCCTATTGCTTTTGCCTGGGCCAAGCCCCTGCAGCAGGGCCAGCCTGGGGGGGAGTCCTGCACTCTGCTGAGGCCACCCTTAGGTGCAACCCCCAAAAACCTTGTTCCCTGAGCACAAGCTCACTGGGGCCCTGCTGGCAGCTGAGGGTGAGGGAAGGACCCCTGTCCCACCCTGCAGTGATGGGGTGCAGCCTCTCCCTGCCTCTGGAGCTGTTTGTCCCTGTCCTGCCTCGTGGCTCCCTGAGGGCTGGGCAGGGGGGACACTGGTGGGTTCCCCCTTTGCACTGCCTGCAGAACCAGGTGCCAATTCCCAGATGCCACCTCATTGCTGTCCCTCAGAGCCAGCCCCTCTCCTGCAGCTCCACTGTGGGACTGCACCAGGATCCCTTCCCAAGTGCTTGATCCTCAGCTCTTGCTTCCCACACCAGCTCCACAATCCCTTCACAGCTTCCTGCCCAACCTTCTTCCATCTCCCCCCTCTCCAAACACTTCTTTGGAGTACAGAGGCAATTTAAGTTATATTTGGGAGAAAAAAAAAAGTAAACAATCTACCTTTAACTGAACCAGAAAGATCCTTCTGCACATCTCCAACCTACCTCTAACAAGCTTCTCCTAGGAACCAACAAGTTCTGGTTGTGCTACTCCAAACCACCTTGCCAGGCCCAACAGGCAGAGCTTGGACCACAGAGAATCCCTCAGGTGGAGCCTGAGGATCTGAGAGCCACCAGCTGGGCAGGGGACTGCAGGTGTGAGTGCAGGAGTCCTGCAGGGGTGGTGGGGAGCAGGAACATGCTGCTGGCATGGGGGACAGAGTGGCTGTGGGCATTTATTGCACTGCTTCTTCCCAGAGGTGCAGGAGAACGGCAGAGACACCACACGAGGTCATCGCTTCACCTTGGCATCCTCTTTGATCTTCCACACCATCAGCTCCATGCAGGCTCTGGCATCCTCACTGGAGTCGTGTCCTTCCACTGGGGACACAAACACAGTGCCACTGAGCCCTCTGCCTGCCCAGCCCAGCCCAGGGAGCTCCTCCCTGGCCCTGCAGCCACAGCCACACCTGGGAGCCCCCTGAGCACAGCTGGGATTGAAAGGATTCCACCCAATCCCAGAATGGTTTGTGGTTTATGGTTTGTTCAAGCCCCTCCAGTGCCACCCCTGCCATGGCAGGGACACCTCCCACTGTCCCAGGTCACTCCCAGCCCTGCCCAGCCTGGCCTTGGGCACTGCCAGGGATCCAGGGGCAGCCCCAGCTGCTCTGGGAAATTCATTCCAGGGATGGATTCCACAATTCCTGATTCCCAATCTCCCATCCAGCCCTGCCCTGTGGCAGTGGGAGCCATTCCCTGTGTCCTGTCCCTCCATCCCTTGTCCCCAGTCCCTCTTCTGAAGCCCCTTCAGGCCCAGCAAGGAGCTTTAAGGAGTCCCCAAAGCCTTCTCTTCTCCAGGCTGAACACTCCTATCATTAAACATGTATTTTTTTTCCACCAAACCCACATTTTTGCTGGGTTTGAGCCTGACACCATCAGCTATGGAACAGCTGGGAGCTTCCCCAGCAGTGTTTAGAATGACAGGAGGGAAAAGGCCCCACTTCCAACAGGAGGGTCCATCCCAGCTGAGCAGAGAGAGAAGGGAGGGCAGGACCTGATCTTGGTAGAACCACCCTCAGCCTTCCCACATCCCTTCCTTGGTCCCACTCTGCACAGGGAGGGAAGGAAGGAGAGCTCTGCCCTCGGAACAGGGGTCACACAAATGAGCTGTGGCTGAGGCTTCTTACACAAGCACATTCCAGCTACCACACACATGCAGGGCAGAAAACACAGTGTCAGGAGGGCTGGGGAGAGCAGAGGAAGGCAGGGCTGAGGAGAGCACAGCCAGGAGGTCCCTCAGGTCTCACCATTGTCCTGGATGATGCGTTTGAGGTAGTCGGCCATCAGCGTGCGCAGCGCCCGCTTGTAGGGCAGCCCCAGGCGGTGGGGGAACACGATGGCTGTGTCCACCACAGTGCCATGGATCAGCTGGGAAGGAGCACAGCAACAGGGTTAGTCCCCATTCCCACAGGGACAGGCCCTCCTGGGGATCAGGAACCTCCTGGTCAGCTCTGGGCTCTGTGCAGCTTCCAGCCCAACCAGTCTGGCAGGAGGCTCTGGCTGGATGTGGGCACCCATGCAGGGTGTGGGCACACAGCATTCCCACTGTGCCAGCCCCACAGCCCTGGAACCTCACACTCTGGAGGTTTCCTGAGTCTCAGCAGAGACTGGGGCTGATCCAGCAGGACAGGCCAATCCTAAACCCCCCAGCCTGGAGAAGCTGGATTAGCTCTGGAGTATTTCTCAATTAAAAACTACACTGACTGCACAACAGCTCCTGTGGGAGCTGCAGCAACCTTTCAGCTGCTTCTCAGTCTGGTGAGGGGCACCCTGCCCATTGGAACTGGGTTATCTTTGTGGTGCCTTCCAACCCAACCATTCTGGGGTTCTGAGACGGGGCCAGAAGTGGGCAGGATGTGCACACATGACAAAGCAGGATGTACATCCCAATGCTGCCTGGCCTTCAGGGTGCAAACCAACCCCAAATCCTCCCATCCACAGCAGTGACTCAACAGGAAGTTTTTAACCAGCACCAGCTCAGCAAGTGTGGAATGGGACAAGGAAATTTTATCACTGAATCATATCAGAGTGTTTTGAGTTGGGACTTTTTAAAGGGCTTCTACTCCATCCAGTGCCATGGCAGGGACACCTCCCACTGTCCCAGGCTGCTCCCAGCCCTGCCCAGCCTGGCCTTGGGCACTGCCAGGGATCCAGGGGCAGCCCCAGCTGCTCTGGGAAATCCATTCCAGGCATGGATTCCACAATTCCTGATTCCCAGTCTCCCACCCAGCCCTGCCCTGTGGCAGTGGGAGCCATTCCCTGTGTCCTGTCCCTGCAGGCCTTGTCCCCAGTCCCTCTGCAGCTCTCCTGGAGCCCCTGCAGGCCCCAAAAGGGGCTCTGAGGTGTCCCTGGAGCCTTCTCCTGTCCAGGTGAGCAGGCCCAGCAGTGCCAGGCTGGCTCAGAGCAGAGGGGCTCCAGCCCTCTAATCCATCAGCTCAGCTCTGAATTGTCACCAAGCTGGGGGAACTGGGGATGCTGACCAGGTCAAAGTGCTCCCTGCCCTGCACCAAAGGGGCTCAGGACAGCCAAAAGGCCCCACCTGATAAAGTCCATAACCACAGGGCAGGCTGGCTTTGCCTTTTTTAACACTGATTTCTTCCTCTCAGGCCAAGACAAGACGAATTCTCTGCTGTCATGAGCTGCATTCAGTGGGTGAGGGCAATCCCCCATCCTGAGCACAGCAGTGAAGGGCAGGGCCTAAGAGATAAACCTGTGTCCTGTCCTAACTGGAGTTATCCCAACAGGACCCCGATTTTCCCTCTCCTCTCTGCCCCCAGGCACCAGCTCACGCTGCAGGACAAGCCAGAACTCCATCAGGAACAGCTCCACAACTGCACTTTAACAGGAACAACCTGCTCCTCTCCTCAGAATACAAAACTGCCAATGTTATGGATAATCTCCCCTGGCCTGCACTCAGCCCTGGCACCCTCCCAGACACACTGGTAATTACTTATGTAGATCAGGAAGAGTGAGGAAACAGGATAATAAAGCCTTAAATAAAACTTGAAATGCCATCAGCACTTGGAAGTTGCCACAGCCATTAGTGAGATATGGCTTTAGTGCCACAGCCCTGGGCCATTCTGCTGTGACACCCCACACTGCTCTGGGCTCCTCCTCTTGGCAGCAGCCGTGGTGCTGAGAGAAAATCAAGCCTCTAAGAGGCCAAGGCAGTCATCTCGAGCTGATCTAGCTGGAAATAATGTCTTTCTGATGATGATGAAGCCTCTCCAAGGCTGGGATAAAGGGTGCCACGGAGAGGTAAAGTGTTTTACAGGCATGAAAAGCTCCTGCTTCCAAGCCAGCCCAGCCCTGGGAGCTGGCAGCCACAGAGGCTTCAGCAGGAGAGCTGTGGGACAAAGAATGGCTGAGGGAATTCTGGCATGTGAGCACAAAGACTTGGCTCCTGTCCTGGTGACCCAGGACAAACCCCTCAGTGCAGGGCACAGTCCCTGGCAGGGCCCTGGGCACACCAGGCTGGTGAGGGCCAGGCAGGAAACAGGACAGGTAAAAGGTCAAAATAATTTCACCAAAATAACACCACAATTCCTAGAAAAGCTGGCACAGAAGAGAGAACAGATCAGGCAGAGGTGAGAGGCAAATGGTTTGGGATCAGTCACAGAATCATGGAATGGTTTGGGTTGGGAGAGACCTTAGGGACCATCTTGTTCCACCTTGCACCAGCCCAGGCTGCTCAGAGCCCTGTCCAGCTCTGGCACCCTGGGCAGCAGCAGCCACTGAGAGTTCAGGTGACACCAGGGGTGACAGACACGACCCCACTGCCTGCACTGCCAGCACAGCCAGCTCCACACAGGCTCAGAGACTGGACAGCCCATGGAACCTGGAATGTCCTCAGTGGGAAGGGACCCTCAGGGATCATTGATCCAGCCCTGTCCCTGCACAGCCACCCCAACACCCCCACCCTGAGCAGCCCTGGGAGCTCCTGCAGCTCTGGCAGCCTTGGCACCATTCCCTGGGCAGCCTGGGCAGTGCCCAGCAGCCTCGGGGGGCAGAACCTTGCCCTGAGCTCCATGCCAAGGCCTGGCACAGCTGCAGCCCTTGCTGGGCTCCTGTGTCTGGTCATGAGAGTGAAAAGATCAGCCCCTGCCCCTCCTCTTCCCCCATGAGGATGCTGAAGACCACAGTGAGCCTCCCCTCAGTCTCCTCTAGGCTGAACAAACCAAGTACCCTCAGCTGCTCCTCATGAGGCCCCTCAGACCCCTCCCCATCCTCACAGCTCCTCTGGACACTCTCTAATGTCTGCATGGCTTTTTTATATTGTGGTGCCCAAAACTGCACACAGGACCTGAGGTGAGACCACCCCCCCAATCCTTGGAAATAACCATTCCTAAATTCCACCTTACACCCCCCCAGGGTGGGAAAGCAGCCCAGGGAGATGTGAAGGCAGAGCCCAAGTTACCTTTAGTGCAAATAAGTCGCTTTCCAAGCTGTGCCCTATCAGAATGGTGTCTGCACTGAACATGTTCAGGAGGACGGCTTGGACATCCCGCAGGGTGATGCTCGTGTTCTCCAGGTCCTCTTCTGTCACACCTGAGAACCTGCACAGCAACAGCACAGAACAGGAGGGGTTCCTTCACTTGAAGACACACCTCAAAGCCCCTCAGCCCTTAGGGACTGGTGGTCAGTGGAGTTTACACAAGTTCCTGAGAGGGCACAAAGCTCTGTGCCAAGGCAGACCATCCTCACCTGGTGTTGTAATCCACCACCTTGGAGTCTGGCTTGACAAAGGTGTCATACACCACCTTCAGCTCTGAGTTGATCACAGTCACTCTTGTCAGCTCCAGTCCTTGCTTAGTGTAGCACTGCAAGAACAGGGCAGATGTGATGAGAGGCACAGGCCAGAACAGTGGGGGTTCAGTGGAGCCCCTCACCCAAGGGCTGCAGCTCCCAAAATGTCCAAAATGCCCCAAAAAAATTTCAAAAACATCTGGTGCAGCAAGGCCAGGCAGCAGCACTGCCCAGCGTGGGCCAGTCAGAGCCTGCCAGGGCTGCACAGCCCTCAAGCCAAACACAGCAATCAATAAGAGCTCATTTGCACCTCCAGCACCAATATTCAGAACAGAGAGAATCAGGTCAGCAAACAGCTTCCCTCCAGCCACTTGTGTCACACCTCAGGCAGCCCCAAAAAGCTTTGCTTTGGCTTTGGACCCACCATTTCACAGTCTAAGGCATAGATCCCAGGGTAGCCATCAGTTGTGGGCAGCTTCTCAAAAGTCTTGACAAAACCATCCAGGCTCTCCTTGCGCCCATCGTGCACGTGTTGCTGAGGGGAAAAGACAGACAGCTGGTGAGCAGAGGAACAAGAAACCAAAGAGCCCACTCCAACAAACCTCCACTTCAACCAAAGTGGGGTTTTAATGATTTCTTAATGAGGAATAAGTTTTGAGAGGTTCACAGCCACAGCAAACACACCATGGGCAGCCCTGATTCCAGTGGCACGTCAGGGCTGGTGGCATCGTACTGACAGCACACGGAGGAGCAGGATATGTCTGGGGAGAGGGAGCTTTCAGTGTGGAAGAGAATTAGTCAGGAAGGGTCACGCTGAGGCCTGGCTCTGCTGGAACTCCAGCTCCTGGCTCCTGTGGCCAAGACAAGGCCAGGTGCAGGATCCTAAGCCCAGACTCTCTTGGGTTTTTGGTTGGTAATTGCTGCCCTGAGATGTGCAGGATGTCTCTGCTTCAGCCCACACGACTGAAGAACGAGTCTGGACTCTTCACTTTTCTGTCTTGAGGTTGTTTATTAATTCTTATCTATAAAATTTTCTTTCTGTCCAACCCGGATCTGCTCAGCAGGGCAGCCACAGGCACTCTGTGTTGTCTTTTTATACTACAAACTACATATTTACACCTAATTCCCAATACCTATCACCTATGTTAGACAGTGCACTTCTACTCTAAACCAATCCCAAAGTGCCAACATCACTGCAGAAAATGGAGATAGAGGAGAAGAAGAAGAAAGGCTGGACACGCCCAAGTTCCTCCATCTTTTCCCCATCACCCCCATACCCAAAATCCTAAAATCTACATTTTCAGCCTGTGATCATTTTGTTATTACACCATTCAAACCTGTGTGACTTTCAGGTCTTCATACAAAGCTGGCAGCTTGCTCCAGGGGTCACAATCAAATCCCCAGGTGCTCTGGGCTGTGCCAGGGTCTCTGAGTCCCCTGATGGGGTCCCAGCAACTCTGGACACCCGGAGGGATGCACTGAGCTCTGACAAGACTCCAGAGCAATGTGTGCACCCACACCCAGCCAGCCACACCCACAGCAGCTCCAGCCCACCACACTTGAGGCAATAATGGGCATTTCCAAGCACTCTGCATTGTTCCCAGCTCCAGGGTCAACAAGATCCAGCAGGAAAACTCAGCGAGTGATTTCACAAGTGGTTTTAGCCAGTGCATGACTGAGCTGCTGTTGCAACACAGGTACTCCCACACTCCTCCACAGCTCAGATCCCACTGGTTACCCTGAAACCCTCCTGGCAAGCAGGGGATCTGAGCTGGAGGAAGTTTAAAGGGGAAGCAGGAACAGGTAACAGAGGGCAAGGCAGAGCTGGGACTGCCCTTTTGCCTGCTGACACGGTTTTGGTAAAACCAAGCTGCACCACACCCAGAGGTGATGCTCTCCCTCCCTTATTCCCCAGTGGGGTTTTTTGTTGTGCTGAAGCTTTGTCTGTCCCTAAATCTCCATGTATCTGTGTACAACCACAGCAACCTGGGCACAGCCTCCTTTGCCATGCCCAAAACCAAGGAATCACTGAATCCTTAAGGCTGGAAAGGACTCCCAGGGTCATCGAGCCAACCCAGCAGCCCCACCATGGTCACCACTAAACCATGTCCCCAAGTCCACACCCACGAGCTTCCTGAGCACTCCCAGGGATGGTGACTCCATCAGTGCCCCTTCCAATGCTTTACAAACCTTTCAGTGAGGAAATTTTCCCAATTTCCAACCTAAACTCCCCTGGCCCAGCCTGAGGCCGTTCCCTCTCCTCCTGTCCCTGTTCCCTGGGCTGTCCCCTCCTGTCAGGAGCTGTGCAGAGCCACAAGGGCCCCCTGAGCCTCCTTTGCTCCAGGCTGAGCCCCTTCCCAGCTCCCTCAGCCTCTCCTGGAGCTCCAGACCCTTCCCCAGCTCTGTTCCCATCTCTGGACAAGCTCCAGCCCCTCAATGTCATTCCTGTCATGAGGAGCCCAAACTGACCCCAGGATCTGAGGTGGGGCCTCAGCAGTGCCCAGCACAGGGCAGAGCTTCCCAAAGGTCTCATCCTACAAAGAATGAAACTGTTCTGGTTTGTCCCAGGATTAAAGGCTGGAGAGAGGAGGAACTGAGGCCCTTGTAAAGCTGCCATGTGTGGGCAGAGAGGAAACCAAAGCAGGATTTGCATATTTTCCTGCACAGATCACTGCTGCAGGTACAGCCTGAGCACAGGAACTGCATCACTTGAAGTTAATGAGGCAGCTGGGCCAACACTGAGGCCAATCTCTCCCAGATTCCACAGGCAGCACTGCTCAAAGGCCTCATGGATCACTGCTGCCAGAGGCTGCACTTGTCCTCTCTGCACCCATGGCATGGAACTGCTCTGCTGAGGCATTGGGAGAGCAGCTCAGCAGCCTGGAGACACCAAACACTTCTCCCTGGCAGCTTCAGCCCTTCCCTCCCTGTGTGACACAACACAGCTGGGCAGCGAAGTGAAAAAAACCCCATTAGGTAATTCTGTTGTCATGAAAATGCCCAATTCTTCCTGGCTGGGAGGAGGGCAGGGAAGTTGCTCCTGTTTTTGAGGAAGCACAAAGAGCAGCCTCTGCAGGCTCCCTGGAGCAGCACAGCTCCCTCCTGCCACCTCCTGCCTCCCTGCCTAACTGCAGCAAACCCAGCTGCAGTGCCAAATTCTGGGTTTTCCCACCACTGCCGGGCAAAACAATTTAAGTTGCACTTGATTTATCCCCTTAAGGGAAGCCACTGTTCTGCTAAAGGCTTAAACAAGGATTTCCCAGCCCTGTGCTTGAACACACAAGTTTTCTAACCAGCTTACTGCTCCAATTACTGAGAATGCTCTCATTACAAATATTTTCTGTTTTCAAAGCATTTCATCAAAACTGAAGGATTCTGTGCTCCCCAGTACCCCAATATCCAAAACTTTCACTGCATGCTCTGATGCTGAGCAGGCTGTGGATTCAATCTTGAATCTACCAAAAGGTGCTGTGAAAACTGGGAGCTTATAAAAAGGAGGGAGAGAGACTTTTTAATACTGGTATGGAAGGACAGGAGACAGGGAATGGCTCCCACTGCCACAGGGCAGGGCTGGGTGGGAGATTGGGAATCAGGAATTGTTCCCTGGCAGGGTGGGCAGGCCCTGGCACAGGGTGCCCAGAGAAGCTGATTTTTAAAAAAATCCTAAATTTATGTGGAAAAGAACAAAAAGTAATAACCTGATGCCATTCAATCCAACTGTGCAGGGCAGGCTTTTATGGTGTAAACAAATAAATTTGTAACAAACCTTGAATTTTACCCAGAATCACCTTCTACCTCTAGCTTTTTGTTCTCCCCTTGTGTGGCAGCTGCCAAATGTCAAAATGCCACTAAAACAATGACAAGAAACATGCCCAGAGACCTGGGAGAAAAGCACAGGACAGACTGGGGATGTGGGGTGGCACACCAACTCTCCTGCTGCTTAAGGGAAAGAAAAAAGCACCTGTGCAAAGGTACCCAGACCCTCTGCTCCATCAAACTCCACACCTGAGAAGGTCCTTAATTCCTTTTTCTAGTGCTGGGCTCCCTCCAAAGAAGTTTTGTGATATTTTGGAGTTACAACATGCTCCTTGGGAAGGTTCCTCCCCTCATTACAACCAAGAAAACTTGTCAGAAAAAATCTGTCCACCAGGATAAAGTTACCTTAGCATGGGAATCTGGAAAGGAAAAGATGGGAAAAAGGGTTTGGCACTGTTGCCAAGGCCCTGAGACTGCTCTTTAAAACGAAATCCTTTATTTCTCATTTCTTCTGTGATTCACTGAAGAACATGAGCTTTCCTATGTCCCTCAAGTAGACAAGCTGGGCAGCTCAGGATAAATGAACCCAGCTCACTCCAGACAGCTGAGTGTCAAATACTGGATTTTCCTACCACTGCAGAGCAAAAAAAATAAATTAAGTTGCACTTCTTTTATCCCCTTAAGGGAAGCCACTGTTCTGCTAAAGGCTTAAGCAAGGATTTCCCAGCCACTGCCACTGTGAGCAGGGCACAAATGTCACAGAGAATAAAGAGGTGTTGTTCCATCACTTACTTTAGCAACCTGGCAGCCTGGTGACCCCACAGCTCCAGAGCAGCAGCTGTAGTGAGTTTCCCACCCACCTGGCACTGAAAGAGAAAGAGAGGAAGGGTCAAGGAGAAAATTCTTGTTAACAAGAGCCCTGAACTTCAGCTTTCACTGCAGATCCCCTGGATAAGCATGACAAAAATGTGTCAAACACAGGGGGAAAATAACTGTGGATTCACAGGCAGCAATCTAAAGAGTTTAAGTCTCTGGTACTCAGCCAGACAAACTCCAGAAGCCACTCAATGATGGAAAACCAGAGCAGAGCCCAAACTAGGTTAGTGCCTTGCTGCAAATGAATTCAGCCCAGATCAGTGAACTCTCCTGGGAGTGACACACCTCTAGTGCTCCCAGCCAGCCTGTTAAAGGGCTGATTCTTTCCCAAAAGCACAGGAAGGTTTTTTTTTTCCTTTACAAAAAGAATGAAACCCCCCTGCTGCAGCCCCAGTGTCACATTCTGAGGACAGCCAAGCCCAGCAGCTCTTGGGGAGGTCATTGCAGTGACAGGCACAGAAGTGCCACCACCTGGGAGTATGACAAGCCCCAAAATCAAGCTCAGAGCTGAGGAAGAGCCTGTGCTTGGGGCTGGAGCACAGGCAGCAGGGCCAACCTGTGGTTACTGATTATTGCAGTGTTGTTGTGGCTCCCAGGACAAGGTGAGAATTGACTCCAAGTTCTTAGAAGGCTGATATATTAATTATATTATATTATATTATATTATATTATATTATATTATATTATATTATATTATATTATATTATATTATATTATACTATATTATATTATATCATACTATATTATGTTATATTATTATATTAAAAATATACTAAAATTATATTAAAATTATATGAAATATATATTATATTAAAATAATACTATATTAAATGGCATTATTATAAAATTACATTATATTACATTAATATTATATTACATTATAATATTATATATTATATTATATATATATTATATTATATATATTATATTATATTATATCATATCATACTAAATTATTATATGATAAATTATGTTATACTAGATTATATTATATTATTATATTAAAAATATACTAAAATTATATTAAAATATATTATATGAAATATATATTATATTAAAATAATATTATATTAAATGGCATTATTATAAAATTATATTATATTACATTAATATTACATTATATTATATTATATTATATTATATTATATTATATTATATTATATTATTTATATTATTTATATTATTTATATTATTTATATTATTTATATTATTTATATTATATTATTTATATTATATTATTTGTATTATATATTATATTGATATACTAAAACTACACTAAAGAAAGAGAAAGGAGACATCAGAAGGCTGGCAAAGAATGATAATTGAAACCTTGTGACAGACTCAGAGAGCCCGACACAGCTGGCTGTGATTGGCCATTAATTAAAACCAATTCACATGCTGGGTAAACAATTCTCCAAATCACATTCCAGAGGAGCAAAACATGGAGAAGCTGAGGCTTGCCAGGAGAAGCAATGGTGGCAAAGGGATTTTTGGCAGATCTGGCAGGGCTGTACCTCTCTGCTTGCGCAGCCGCCCCCAGTGGTGCACGCACTCCTCCCGGCGGACGCAGCTCCCCGAGGCCGACACCATGTACTCGGTGCCACAGCGGCAGCAGATCCTGCACGAGGCTTGGGGACAGCAGACAAACAAACAAACAAACAGCCAGGTCACTGCAAGCAGCCCTTCCTACCCCTCACCTGGCCAAAGCAGAGGAAATCACTATTACAGCGACCTTAGACGGTCACTGTGGTGAGAGAAGGACGAGAATCTTGTTTCTTGATCAGAAGGCTGATTTATTGATATAAGATATATAATACATTATAACTATACTAAAAGGAAGAAAAAGAGAGGTTGCAGAGAGCAGCTATGCTAAGAATAGAATAGAAAGAATGAATAACAAAGTTCTTTGCCCAGGGAATCTGTCCCTGAGCTGCTCCTGTGATTGGCCTTTAATGGTACACAAGGAAGATGAGCCAATCACAGGGACACCTGCTACATTTCACAACAGCTGATAACAATTGTTTACATTCTTCTTCTGGGGCCCTTTGCTTCCCAGAAGAAGGAGAAATCCCAAAGAAAGGATTTCTATGAAGAAATGTCTGCGACAAATCACTATCACTCGGCCCCAAACGCTGTTAAATGATGTTTTCTGGTATAAACTATTCCAAATATTGTTGTAAACTTCTATGAAAGCACAGAAATCCCTCTGAAATCTGCCCCCCAGAGGCAAACACAAAGACTCTCCAGTGGCTTTGGTTCACATAAGCTGCCCCCAGTTCCAGCAAGGTTTGCTGCATTGTTTCTCCATGCACAGCAAATTACGTTGGAGTCTAACACAGTTATTTTAAGAACAGGATAAATAAGTCATTCTTTGGACACCAAAGCTAATGAAACCTGGTTTCCAGGGGATCTGTGCCTTGTCACTTCCAAATGACATTTTAGCTCTTCTAGGGCACAGCTTTTCTGTCAGGATTTTCCAGCAGGAGCACTTGGGGCAAAGCCTGGCAGTCTGCAACAGCTCCCTCCTACCACCTCTGCTTTTACTGCCCAAAATCTGGGGAAGGGAGATGCAAAAAAACACTGGGAAGCAGCTATCATTCTTCTCATCTCCATGCAATTCCATGATTCCACCAAAACTGCATTTTTGTGTGAGCATTAAAGCTGTTAGGACATTCCCAGCACTGCCCAACTGGTCACAGTGGCACCAACAGCTTTAGTTAAACAAGGAGAAATTCAAAGATCCCACAGCATCTGCAGGAAACTACAGGAACAAAACCAGGAACATGGGCTCAGGTTCATATAAAGGAGCTGGCTGGTTCCTGGGAAAAAAGGGCTCTCACAAATACAGCACTTGACAGTGTTAATGCAAGAGAGCTTTTGCCCAGGTTGCTTCAGCAACCACAGGACAAATGTAGGCACAAGGTGTTAACATGGATGAGCACTTAACACACTTTAGTGAGGTCTCTCCACACACATGCTCAGGGGAGCGTGGCACATCACCTCAACAGAAATCACCAGGCTGGATTTTATCCTGCTGCAGCACAGCCTGCTTTAGGCTGAGGAGCAGAAATCTTGAGTTCAGGCCATGAGTTCAGAAAATTCAGAAGCAGACCCCATCCTGTGGGTTGACCCAACCTGTGGGTTCAAGGCTAGGTTGGATGAGGATTGGAGCAACCCAGTCTGGTGGAAGGTGTTCCAAGGGGTGGAATGAGATGGGCTTTAAGTCCCTTCCAATCCAAACTATTTTGTGATTTTATGATCACTGCACAAAGGGCTCTGGGGAACTGTTTGGCCCAGCAGTGCCATGAGAACAAATAGAAAACTCTGCAATCCAGAGCAGCAGAGCAGGACGCACTGCAAAGCCAGCCTGTCCCTGTGTCAGTCCTTATCCCACCAGAACAGCAGCTCACACAGACTGAGAGAGAAAAAAATCCTTCCCCTGGGAGAGGGGAGGGTCACCAAGTGCAGAACAGGAGCCTCTTTCCAACTGGTGAATTGCTGTTCTTTGGCAGCACAGAATCCTGGAATGGCTGAGGGTGGAAAAGACCTTTAAGATCAAATCCAACCATCAGCACCACCACCATGGCCACCACTAAACCATGTCCCCTGTGCCACATCCACACATTTTTTCAACATTCACAGGGTGATGACTCCACCACTGCCCTGGGCAGCCTGTTCAATGCTTCACAACCTTTTCCACAGAGAAATTTTCCCTTATATCCAATCTAAACCTCCCCTGGTGCGACTTGAAGCTGTTTCTTTTCATCCTGACACTTGTTACCTGGAAATTAGAAATTAGAAACCTCCCTCAGCCTCACAGACTATAAACTCTGGGTCAAAAATAGCAGTGTCAGGATGTGAAAGCTGAAGAAAGAAACTCTCCATGCAGCAGAGCTCTGCAGCCACACTCCCCATCCCAGCAGCACCAAGGGGCAGCTCCTGCTGTGTCCAGCAAACCCTGCAGAAGGAAAGAGGCAGCAGAACTTACAGTCAGTGACTTTCTTCTCCTCTGCAGTGTAGAGCACAGCCCGTCCAGCCTTCTCAGGGTGAGGCATTGGGTACCCATTCTCCTTGAGCTGCTCCTCAGTCATCAGGTACTCCTTGAGGCGCCGGTACAGGGCAGCTCCTGCACACAAACAGCTCAGCTCTCAGCACCAAAGCACTGCCTGTGTTTCTGCCTTTAACAAGTCTCCTATCTTCATAAATTGAACTTTCCCCACTATTCTGAACTTGTCTCAGCTCAGGATGGACAGGGAAATATGTGTTGGGTGATCATTTTTAAAATCTGGCCATTATTGTACAAGCTGATTTTTAAACTCTTTGAACAAGGAGCATTAAGACTGGAAAGCACAGCTGGAAGAGAATTCCTCCAAAAGGCCCATCTTCAGCCTTGCTGTTAGTGATAGAGCCAACCCAATTTGGGTTGAAGGGACCTTGGAGATCATCCCAGCCCTGCCATGGCAGGGACACCTCCCACTGTCCCAGGCTGCTCCCAGCCCTGCCCAGCCTGGCCTTGGCACTGCCAGGGATCCAGGGGCAGCCCCAGCTGCTCTGGGCACCCTGTGCCAGGGCCTGCCCACCCTCACAGCCATGAATTCCTGCCCAATATCCCATCCAGCCATTATCCCAATATCTTATCTATCCATTCCCCATCAAGCCATTCCCCCTTGTCCCGTCACTAAATGTGAGATTTCTCCCATTTCAGTGTTTAAATGCAAATGTATCTGATAATTGGTAACACAGCCCTCAAATACCCCTCCCAAAGGCCACCCACAGCTCCCTAAAAACTTCATTATCCAAAGTTTCTTCCTGCTACTGATCTCAGGCTGCTTGTTTCATTTCACTGAATAATTATAACTTCTTGCACTCTGCTCAATATCTCCTTTGGCTGCTGCATTAAACCCTTCCAATATTCCTGGGTGCCCTTTGATGTTGCTTAGCTGAGCTATATTGGCCCTTTTAAGCTTTCTCAATGTCAATTCCTTCTGCTCCATGGCCTCCCTGGCTCTCCTCTGATCTCCTCCACAATTTGCCTACATCTCTTGGCAACCAAAATACCCATAACTGATTTGAGCCCACATGAAAAATGCTCGTGGCACAACCCTTTGGCTACGATACGACCTTACTGTGACATTGGTGAGAATGAAACTGAGCCCTGCAGAGATGGAGGTTTTTAAGTTTGCCTTTTAATCTGACAGGCACATTGTAAAGAACTGCTTCAGGGCAAGAAAGTTGAAGTAAAATAATGCCCAAAGCACAAGAGGCAGCTCTGAATGGTTATTGATGCTCCATCAAAGCCAGCCAGGCTGCAGCAGTGACCTCAGAGCCCCAGTGAGGATGGGAGGAGGGCACTGGTCAGTGGTGTCACCATTTCTCCCCAAGGGACTCTGCAGCTCTGTGATGCAGCCAGAGAACAGAGAAATCCCAGCAGTTCAGGTCATAAAATCCTGAATGGGAAGGGACCCACAGGGATCACTGATCCAGCCCCTGTCCCTGCACAGCCACCCCAAACCCCACCCTGAGCACCCTGGGAGTGCTGGTCTGGGTTGGGAGAGACCTTAGGGACCATCTTGTTCCACCTTGCACCAGCCCAGGCTGCTCAGAGCCCTGTCCAGCTCTGGCACCCTGGGCAGCAGCAGCCACTGAGAGTTCAGGTGACACCAGGGGTGACAGACACGACCCCACTGCCTGCACTGCCAGCACAGCCAGCTCCACACAGGCTCAGAGACCGGACAGCCCATGGAACCTGGAATGTCCTCAGTGGGAAGGGACCCTCAGGGATCATTGATCCAGCCCTGTCCCTGCCCAGCCACCCCAACAGCCCCACCCTGAGCACCCCCGGGAGCTCCTGCAGCTCTGGCAGCCTTGGCACCATTCCCTGGGCAGCCTGGGCAGTGCCCAGCAGCCTCGGGGGGCAGAACCTTGCCCTGAGCTCCATGCCAAGGCCTGGCACAGCTGCAGCCCTTGCTGGGCTCCTGTCCCTGTGCCAGAGCAGAGCTCAGCCCCTGCCCCTGTGCCTGCCCTGGGGAGGAGCTGCAGCCCCCGAGGAGCCTCCCCTCAGTCTCCTGGGCTGCAGCTGAACCAGCCAAGTGCCCTCAGCTGCTCCTCAGCCCTTCCCCAGCTCCGTGTCCCTCCTCTGGGCACTCTCCAACAGCTCTGGGTCCTTCTGATCCCGTGGTGCCCAAAGTGCCCCCAGCACTGGAGCTGAGGCTGCCCCAGGGCAGAGCAGAGTGGGACAATCCCTCCCTGGGCCTGGTGCCCCCAGCACAGGGTGGCCCTTGGGGCTGCCAGGACCCAGCAGGGACTCAGATCCAACTTGCACTGACCAGGACCCCCAGGCCCTTTCTGCAGTGCTCTGAGATGAGCCAGATCTGCTGTGATGCCTGGAACAGTTGCTGTGCACATCCCAAGGGATGCTCCTGCTTTACAAGAGCTCAGCTTGGGCACCTTGGTCTGGTTCTCTGGGTGTCTGCTGATTTCCAGGACATCTGGGTCCTGTTTGGCTTTGGGATTTGCTGCTGAATTTCTTTTTTCCTCAGCCCCTTCCCCAGCTCTGTGTCCCTCCTTTGGGCACTCTCCAACAGCTTTGGATCCTTCTGGCAGTGTGGTGCCCAAAGTGCCCCCACAACCTGAGGTGAATGCACCAGCCTGATCCTGATCCTGCCCCCCAGTCAGTGTCACAGCTCAGCCCCCTCAGCAGGAGCAGCTCTGACCTGTCAGATCCTCGGCTCTCAGGCTCCCTGAGCGGTTCAGGGTGAAGCTGGTCTTGGCAGCAAGCTTCCCTCCCAGCACAGCCTCGTGGGACACCACCTTCTTGTTGCTTGTCTCTGCAAGGAGAGGGAACAGCACAGGGGGACACAGATCAGGTGACTTCAGTCCCAGTTTGGGACACTACACATGGGCAAAAGGACAGTTCTGTTTATTCTCTTTAACTCCTGTTTTGCTCCAGAAATGGGTTCTCTGTGCCACAGGCTGGCCCAGCATTTCCATCCCAGCACCACAGAGATTATTCTGTTCACACTGTCAGCCCACAGCAATTTTAAGGGCAGCAAAGACACTTTTCCAGGTCGGCTAGAAACTCGTAGCTCTCCCTGCTCACTCTGCACAGCAAGCCCTCTGACTGAGCAGAACAGAGGAGCCAGCACAGAAATAACCTGACCCTTCATGGGCTGTGTGAGGGCATCACCCACCCTCAGGAAGCAGCTTTGATTCTGGGGCCCTGCAGACCAACCTCCCACACAGGATCCTTCAGCTTCTTTCAGAAAGGAGCTTCAGAGCTCTAGAATATGCTCAACACATCAGACAATGGCAGAGAGGGGCTTTTTACTAATCATTAACTGGCAGCCCTCTCCTAAAGGCCAGCCTCCAAGTTCAGCTGCTCTGCCTAATGGCCAGGAACGTAATGAAGACAGAGGGGAGAAAAGGGAAGAGACCAAAGGAAAAAAAAATTCACAAGAACAGCACAAATTGATTGTTTAATGTACCCTCTCGAGAGCCAATAATGAAATGTCTTAACCCTCTTCGTTTCTCTCTTGAAGCTTAATGTGTGTAACAGATTTCTGTGGTGATGGACGAGTCTATCACTTTGAAGGCATCATGTGAAAGTTACTCCATTAGCAAGGCTTTTCATTTGAAAGAACTTGTGCTAAAAAAAACCCACCCATGTGGCATTATCTCCATTTAGGCTGAGAAAGCCAACAAAGCATTGCAGGACCTGCCTCTTGAAGGCCCATTAAAGCTTGCCAGGCTATAAAAAGCTTAAACTGGAGCTGTTTGCCTTTCAGCATAATGCTGCTGAGAAATGGGTTCTGGCCTTTTGAAACCAGTTTCTCTGTGTGGTTTGTAATCCCAGCAGGGCTCCAGCTGCAGGGTTGGTACCTACTGTTGGTGCTGGCTGGGGAGTTGGGCACGAGGCTGCGGAGCTTCTTCAGGGTGTTCACAGCCACGTTCAGGTAGATGTTGCGGCTGGTGCTGCGCTCGTAGGCCACCTTCTCCTCTGCCAGGGCCTGGGAACAGCACAAATCATCACCACACACTCCCTTCACTGCTCACAGAACCCCAGAATGGTTGGGGATGGGAGGTGATGAGGTCTCTGGTGTCCAGATGACCCCAAGGTGTTAGAAAGTCTCTTTTTCCCAACCCCGGGATAGAAGAAGGCAGCAGAATTCCTTGGCTCTGGTTCTCAAGGTTGTTTATTGTGACCATGGTCACAGGGGCTCTTGGATGAGGGAAGAGATGGGAATGTGGACTCCATGTTCAGAAGGCTTGATTTATTATTTTATTATATATATTACATTATATATATATATTATATACATTACATATATATTACATTATATATATACAATATATATTACATATATATACATATATATGTAATATATATATATATACATTATATATATTACATATATATTACATTATAACTATACTAAAGAGAAATAGAAAGGAAGGGTTTCCTCAGAAGCTAGCTAAGCTAAACTAAGCTAAGAATGGGATGGGATGGGATGGGATGGGATGGGATGGGATGGGATGGGATGGGATGGGATGGGATGGGATGGGATGGGATGGGATGGGATGGGATGGGATGGGATGGGATGGGATGGGATGGGATGGGATGGGATGGGATGGGATGGGATGGGATGGGATGGGATAGGATAGAATAGAATAGAATAGAATAGAATAGAATAGAATAGAATAGAATAGAATAGAATAGAATAGAATAGAATAGAATAGAATAGAATAGAATAGAATAGAATAGAATAGAATAGAATAGAATAGAATAGAATGATAACAAAGCCAGCTCTCTCAGACTCTGCCAGACATAGCTCAGTCCTTGATTGGCCATTAATTATAAACATCCAAGATGGCCCAATCAAAAATCCACCTGTTGCATTCCACAGCAGCAGATAACCATTGTTTACATTCTTGTTCTGGGGCATCAGCTTCCCAGAAGGGAAAATCCTAAAGAAAGGATTTTTAGTGAAAAAGATGTCTGCAACAGTTTATTTGTTCTTATCTAACACATTGTCTGTCTGACCTGCTGAGGTCTGTCTGGCAGGTCAGGTTGGGGCACACTCACTGCCCTCAGGGCAGTGTTATCTTTTTATACTAAAAACTTTGTGTACTTTATTTACAATAATTTTCCAGTACCTGTCACCTATGCTAGACAGTCTGTCTCTACTCTAAACCAGTCCAGAAGTGCCACCATCACAGCAGAAGATGGAGGACAAGAAGAAGAAGGAGAAAGACAGAACACACCCAGATTCCTCCATCCTGCCTCTTGAACCCATATTCTAAATCCCCAAAATTCTACTTTTTCACCCTGTGGTAAATTCACTATCATTCTATTCAAACCCTTGTGGCTTGTAACTCTTCACACAAAGTTGGGAATTGTTTCCATGGGCTAAAATCAAAGGCACAGGTGTTTGTGACTCAGTGCCAAGGTCTCTGAGCCCCCTGCCAGTGTCTCAAGTCCACCAGAGATCAAGGTCCGGGGTTCTGACAGGGAAGAACCTCAAAAATCACTTTTTTCCACCTTCCACTACCCCAGGTTGTTCCAAGCCCCATCTGACCTAGCCTTGAACAGGGATGGGGCAGCCACATTTCCATGGCTTCTGGAGAAAAGAAATGTTTGGCTCTTAGATACAGACTCCAAGTAGTGATACCTCAGGTTTGAGCTTTTCTATTTTTCACATTCTGTGCTTATTTAGTGGGTGGGTCTGGGTTCATATTATGGGATGGTGAGCTCTGTGCACAGAGCAGGGAGACAAAACAATTCCTGCTCTAGCTGGGGACCAAGGACAAATGATCCAAATCTCAGCCCAAGAGCACAAACACCGTGGGCTGGAGAGAGAAAAACAAGCAGGATGGGACTGCCTGGGCTGGAGCTGGAATGGGACAATGAACTCCAATATGCAAATGGAGCAGAACTTAAAAAATTGAGACCCTGTGACCAGGTGTTCATTTTGTGCCCATTTTGGTTCATCTTGGGTGTAGTCCTGGCTGGGCTCTTGTGCTGCCCAAGGTGGATCCATTGAGGCTTTTAACAAATCCCTGCTTCATTCTTTAGCTCTGTCTGGTCTCAGTTCTAGCTCAGCCTTCACAAGTCATCAGTAGGACCACAAAAAAAAATTACCTGACAAGGAATTGAGTTATAAAGCAAAATATGGCACCAATATTTGCTCAGGTAAGTAAGAGGGGGAAAAAAAGTAATTTTATTTTAAACAAAGTGCTGGGAAAAGCACTTTCATGTGAAAATTTCCTGAAGAGATTAATAAAACTTTCCTACTTAGCAAAAAAACAAAAAAAAAAAAAAACAAAAAAAAAATTGAAACTTTAACATATTTTCAATTAGTATTATCCCTTCTCTTTCCCCCAGTATAAAGTCTGCTGCCACATTGGCTTAAGTATTCCAGAGCTGCTCTTGCTCCCAGGAATATCTAACCTTGCCATGTTTTCATCAAGTAATTCTTGATTCTTCTTCTTGCAACTGCCTGGGCAAGGCTGCTTTGCCCACTTGGGTGCAGTGCAAGATCTTAACTGGTAAGAAAAGGAGGTTTGGCCAATGGTGACTCCTGGGGAAGGTGGAATCCCACAACAGAAATCCTCGTGGTGTCTGCTTTGTTTTGGGACACACCACACAATGTCCCACATTCACCCAACTAACAGCCAAGCTTTTCCAAGAAAATGTATTACTCTCTCCACTCTGCTTCTGGAAATCCTACCATACTGTCCCAACTGCTAGAAAACTCCTTAAAGTCTCCTTAACAGCCTTCAGAAGCAGCAAGGAACCAATTCCCAACAACACACCTATCCCAAACACTTCCCTGGGCTCAGCACTGATTCCAGGAGGTTTTTCTGGCTGCACCAGAGCAGCAGCTCTGGGACCACAATGAACATTCCTCTCCTGGGGTTATTAAAGGGCTCAGGCAAGATTTCCAAATGAAGGGAAAGATGGGATTTCCTACTGGAAGCCCCCACTGGGATGACACTTGCTGTTGTCCATTGTGGTGATATTTAATGCCAGCTGTGGATAGGGGAATCTTCAGGGAATCAGGGAATGGTCTGGAGTGGAAGGGACCTTAAGATCATCAAGCTCCCACCCCAAAGTTGCAAGCATAAATGCAATTCAGTTTTCTGGATTTGCTACCATTTTAGAAGGATTTTGTCACAGATATCTTTTATGGAAAATCCTTTCCTCCTGAGAAGCTGTGAGGCCTCAGGAACAAAATGTAAACTTTGATTATCTGCTGCTGTGGAATGCAACAGGTGCATCTGTGATTGGGCCATGTTAAATGTTTGTAATTAATGGGCAATCACAGCCCAGCTGGCTTGGACTCTCTGTCCAATAGTGAAGCTTTTGTTTTCATTCTTTGCTATTCTATTTTTAGCTAGCCTTCTGATGAAATCCTTTCTTCTATTGTATTAGCATAGTTTTAACATAATATATATTATATTAAAAGATATATTATTTTTATAATATATATTTTATATTTTATATATATATCATATTATATATAAAATATAATGTATTATATTATATATATTGTATAAATATAGAATATACTATATTTTATATATAATATATAATTACAATATATTTTATAATATATTATTATATTTTATATTAAAATATATATTCTTTTATATATATATTAATAATGAATCAAGCCTTCTGAAACATGGAGTCAGATCCTCATCTCTTCCCTCATCCAAGAACCCCTGTGAGCACCATCACAGGCTCTGGCCAAGGCAGAGGATGCCATTCCCTGCTGCAAACATTACTCCTGAGAAGCAGGGATGTGTACAGAGATGTGTACAGACCTTGTCGAAAGCTTCCTGGGAGGAGGAGCAGAATTTCAGGCACTCATCAATGAAGAGATTGAGATACCTCTGGCGAATGTTGGTTGGGACTTTAGCACCAAACTCTGTGGGAATAACAGGCCTCTGTAAAGTGGTGCTCTGGAGGTGAGACAGAGAGAGAAAGAGGCTGGTCAGGCTCCAGGAGGTTGCTCTGAGGCTCTGCCACTTCCTGTTATTAATCATGGGGTGACTTCCTTTTTGAAAATCTGCCCAAAGCCAAACTTAACACGCAGCACTTTTGGTACTAAAAATACCATTGAGGCTTCACCACCTTCAGTGCTCTAAGTCCTTCAAAAACAGCTGTATTTCACTCGAAGTCAGCCAGGAGCCAGGGACTCCAGGGGCATCAGTCACACACAGCATTCCAGAGCAGGGCATGCTGGCATCTCCAGTGAGAGGGGCAAGGTGAGGATGGCACCGAGCACCACAGGAGCCATGAACACACACCACAGCTATGGGCACCACACACAGGTTTGGAGCTCTGGCTGTGAAAAGAGAACAGGGGGCCCCACCTATCCCACCCCCATTCCTGGGGCATTCCTGCAAATTGATTGCATTGGGTGTTTTCCTCAAATTTTAATGCCAATCATGATGTTCCTAAAAGGATTTACCCCTTCAATTTACTGGCATGTTCTTCAAAAGCTGCAGGTTGGGCTGAGCTGTGACCCACCACTGCAGCTCTCCATTTCACACCAGTTTATCCCCCCATCACAGCACACTGGCCTCTTTCTCAGAGAAGAAAATGTTCATTCATCTCTAAAACACCCAATTGTTTTGTCAGTTGTCCTCCATCCCACCCAAGAGATATCCATTAACGGAGCCATCTGCTGCAATCTGGAATGAAAACAGCTCTGAGGAAGGGGTGAGCTTGTTCCAAGCTGGTCCTCTCTCAATGGGAGAAGTGCTAATTTTCCCCAGGAGACTCTCACCTTGATACCCTGTTCAAAGGGATTTGGTCTTTTTCATCAAATATATAAATTCTCAACCTCTAATATTATATCCTTAACCACCTCTGTAACTCTGCTAAATATTTTATCCTTTCAGTTATTTCTCTTATTTTTAATCAGCTTCAAGTTCTTTGTTACTATGGTGGCAGTTTGGGTGGGAAAGGAAAAAAATTACTTTTCACTCTTCTAGAAATAATCAGAACAAGTTATGACAGTTCTTGACACAAACCATCATCAATAAATGGATTTTTAATCAAGTCCTGGCACTAACCAGTTCTGCCATCCACTCCAGCAAACAGCTCCTTATGCCATCCCCAGGCTGCTCCAGGAGGAATTCTGCTCTCAGTTGTCTTAGCAAATAACAGATTCCCAATGCTCATGGAAAGGAGGGAACTTTACAGAATCCCACAATGGTTTGGGTGGGAAGGGGCTCTAAAAATCATCCCATCCCACCCCCTGCCATGGCAGGGACACCTCCCACTGTCCCAGGCTGCTCCCAGCCCTGCCCAGCCTGGCCTTGGGCACTGCCAGGGATCCAGGGGCAGCCCCAGCTGCTCTGGGCACCTGTGCCAGGGCCTGCCCACCCTCACAGTCAAGATTTCTTTCCCAATATCCCATCTAACCCTGTTCTCTGGCAATGCTCTCTCCCTGTGTCCTCTCACTTTGCTTAGGAACTCACAGCCAAGGCACCCAAAGGCTGGGCAGAGATCCCAGGGGGTAAAGAGAAACAAAAAAAAGCAACGAACAAAGACAAAACAGTCTTTTCTTTAAACACCAGCAGCAGCATGAAGTTCAGTGCTCACATTTTACTCTCTAGGTCACAGAGGGACATTATTCATAACCACCAGTGTGGCCCACAGGGCCTGGCAAGGCCATGAATCCATCCCTGGCTTGTGAGCACAGGAGGTTCCAAGCCCCTGACCCAAACACACCCAGGCCAGTCAGCACAAGAGAAGGCTCAAATTGGAGACAAATGATCAATACTCACAAAGATCAGAGCAGCATTTAAGTATTTCTACCTTTTTAAGCTCCTACCACTTGAGTGTTTAATTTTTTATACAATGCTATCTAGGAAAACCACAGGAAGAAACAAACCCACTCAATCAACATAATCAAAACACCACTCTCAAGGAGTGCTAAGTTTGGAACAGCAGGATCAAACATTCCACCCTCCCTGGGGAATGACAGGAAAGAATTCAAACTCCCCTTACCTGTAAGGAGGGAACATGTGCTACCCTTTTGGGCACGATGGTGCTGGTGGTCTTGGAAGCCATCCCAGCCAAAGTGCAAGGCTTCAGAGGAAGGGTGGAGGCTTCAGAGTCATTGGAAGGTGTGACACTCCTGCCACCAACAGCTGCCTTGCTGCTCCCAAGGCCTGCAGGGAACACAAAACACTCAGGGACCAATCCTGCCACTGGGCTCCAGGCTGCCAGAATGAACTCACTATCAAAGGCCAGTACTGCAAGCTGTGATTTTCTCAAATCCAGGTCTCCAAAAGGACACAAATTGGGCAATTTTACCACCTTGCAGGCAAGGATGAAGAAATCATCTGCCAGGAAATGTGTCTCATTTGGGTTTGTTTGGGGTGACTGAGTCAGCAGAGTTTAAAGAGGTAACTCTGGCAGCTGGAGGCACTGACTCCCCACACTCAGCTCTGAGTCCTTCCAAGGCTCAGCAATGAGCCCTCATTAGCACTTCCCTCCTGCTCTGCCCCCCCAGGCTTCAATGGAAGAGGGAATGAAGAGCAAACACAATCCAAGGAAGAAACAGAAAAAGGAGAGGCTGAAGTGAGGGAGGTTGGGTGAGACACATCAGGCTGGACACGTCTGACCTGCTGCTTTTCACAACAGGGTGGAATTTCTCAGGCAAAGACCTTCCACTGGCCACTACCAGCAGAGATTCAAGTCATGGCCAGTCCTACACAGTTTCACACGTGCTCAGGAGAAATATAAACAGGGTAGAGCCTTTAACCAGGGGGAGGACAGGACAGCGACCCCAAATCCCACCGCTGCCTTACTTTGCTTGGCCGCTGCGGTGAGGGCTGCATTTGGCACGTGAGCAATCCTCCTCTTTTCTCCTGGCAAACAGAGAGAGGTCTTTTGAGCAGCCCCAACCAGCTGTGCTGCCTGCTGCTGAGCCAGCTGGATCCTCTGGTAACACACCTCCTGGGCCGTGGGGGGACGGTAGGGCCGCACCACCGGCCTGCTCGGGGTCTCTGCCTGCACACACAAACAGCATTTAGGGCCAGCAGCTCCCCTGCTCCATCCACACCCCCAGAAAGGTCTCTTCTCCTCAAGCCCTCTGTTAGTTTTGAGAGGACAACATCCCAAGTGTGTTCCAGAATGAAATAATTAAGAGTCATCCTTTAACAACCATGGCATTAATGATTCATGCTCTGGGACGGCCTCCCAGCTCACTGGCACGTTCCTCAATTCATGAGCTGCTTTTAGTGGCTGTGCCCAGCCCAGTCCTGGCCTCTACCAACACCCTCAGCCTTGCCCCAACACACAGACCCTGTGCTGCCTACTTTGCTTTTTACAGCAATAAAAAGGTGACACCAATTCTCCACTCCTCTTTGCCACAGGACACTGAGCTCCACTGCTCCCTCCCTGAGGACACCTGCATCCACCTCTGCACCACAGCAGCTCCCACCTCTCTGCAGCCCTGGAACTGCTTAAAAGCCTCACAGGGAAGTATTTATGGCATCAGAGCATTACATAAACTGATTTTCTGAATTTCAAACAGGCTCTGTCCCTGCCCACTTCTGAAGGCACCTCAGTTACAGCACAAACAGGTTCCACACGAGCTTCCTTTGATGGCCAAATTTAGGTTTGCAGGAGAAGTGCCAGAAATTATGTCAGCAAAGAGAGAAGTTTCCTAGCAGCAGAAGTGCAAGAGAAGCAGCAGCAGTACAAACTTCTCCCTCTACTTCACAGCCTTTGAAATGTGAGGAACAGGCCTTGAATCTCCTTGGAGGAAGGTGGCCCATGAAACACCTGGGGGCAAAGCTGGCACCTCCTGCATTCCCGGCCTCTGATGCTGACAGCAGCTTCTGGATACCAAACTGGGTGCAGCCAGACATTAAATTATAATTACAGACTTCCAAGCAGCACAGGCCGCTCATTTTCTGCCTCACCTGCAATTCCTTTGGCCCCCATTTCCCCTGGCAACCAACGCTGAACTCGCTCCCTCCCCTCCTCCTGCTCAGTCCCTGAGCCATAAATCATGAGCAAGACTGAGCAAATATTCCACTTGGAGGGACACAGCAAGGCACATTCTGAGGTGAAAAGTGGCAGCTGAGGTGCTCCAGCACCTCCTGGGCAGAGCTCTGAGCTGACAAACTCCAGGGAATTCAGGTGCTGGAGCTGAGCACACCAGGGCAGCTCTGTTTGCCCAAGCAAAGGCTCTGCTGGGGCTCCCATCTTTGGAAAGCATTTTGGGATCAGCTGTCACATTAAGAAAATATATTTGAAGGTTTGTACATGTCTAAAAGGTGCCTCTTTGCAATAAATATTTGAGTTAATGAATTTCCAAGCCATTTGCTTCAGTCTCTTATCTCTTCACTTTGGAAGAAAGGGCCCTTATCAAACCACATGAACTGGCTGGAGATATGTAGTTAAATAAAACCCATTGTATTGACCCCAGGGCTTCAAATTATTAAAGGCAAAAAAATCCTTCCTAGGCAGAGAGGAAAGGCAGAACAATTAACTTGGACTACCCAGCTCAAATTAGTGCACAAGCCTCCACTCTTATCCTGCTGCAACATAAAACTAATCTGAGATCAGCACCTGGAGGGAAACACATTAAACCCTCAGAGAAAACATGAATTAAAATCCCAGCGAGAAAGGAACAAAAAAATCAGAATTTTTTGCTTCTTCTTTGCTTTTTTTTTGTTTTGTTTTAATTTTTCTCCTCTGTATTTGTACAATTGGGAAAGAAGAGTATCCAAACAAATACTGCTGAGATCTTGGCTGATTCAGAGCAGATGTAAGGTAATGGTTTTAAACATCTGATCAAATTCCTAAAGTATCTTTTAGATCCACAAGGCACAGAAAAATACCAGCAGATACAGAGTGACCTTGTGTGCAGTTAATTTTTATTGAAATCTCTAAATTAAGCTATACTGGAGAAAAATGAACACCCCAACCTATCCCAAAGGGTTACCAAGAGCACAATCCACTCACTCTTCCCAGCCTACCCTTGGTTTTAGGAAGGTTTTTTGTTTTGCTGCCACTTTTAACAGATCCTAAACATGGGAGATTTTTGAGCAATTGGAAAGAGAGGAAATAAAACAGCCACAGATTGATTCCAGCACAAACAGCTCCCACACTGCTGCCTGGCCCTGGGAGTGCAGCCTTTGCCACGGTCAGGACAGAAAATCCTCACTTGGAACAACCTAAACTCATCTGCTTCTAATCAGCTTTTAAATCTGCACTTACATTTCCTTGTTTGACAAGATGAGAGATCCTTCTTTTTTGGCCAGGAAACAAGGTAGTTAAATTATCTTCTGTCTTTTCTTCATTTGCTTCCTCTTTGGATGGCTGGAAAACAAAAGAACAGGAGAACAGACTCGAAGATGCCTCTCAAGAGGGAGATGTGGAAATTCTCCTTTTGGGTTAACCTTGCAGAGGACAGGTGGGAACACGTGGCCAGTGACAAGAACCTTCCAGAAGGCACCAAGGAACAGCAGCAGGACAATCCCAGGCCAGCAGCAGCTCCATGAGCTGGCATGGGGCAGGATCAGCCTTACCTGGCACAGGAGCCTTGCCCAGCCCTCCCCTGGCAGCCACTCACACTCCTCACCTCCCATGGCATTTTCAGAGTCCAGGGGGGTTAGGGTGGATTGGTTTTTAAGAAGTTGGGAACTGACTCATTCTGCCCTGGGCAGTGCTGACACCTGCTCAACACCAAACCACAGTGCCCTCACCCCACATTTAGGGAAATATTTCCTGCAGGCTCAGCCACAGCTGTCACTGCAGGAAGACTCTGGTGACACAGTGCAGGTCACATCCAGACATCAACAGGAGGCAGAAGCACATCTCCAGCCAAGGCTACTCCAAGCTGACACCTCAGAGCTGCTCCTGGACAAGGAGAACACTTGGAAATCTGCTTGAAATTCAATTCAGTTGTTAATTGATAGAAACTTGTGAAGTGATTTGTTTCTCAAAACTTGTTTTCAGTTTCTCAAAACAACTCCTGGCAAAACTCTGACAATCTCTGCAATTCAGCAAGAGAGCCAAGCCTGGATTTAGGGATGAGCTTGGGCACCACTTGGGACAAACCTGTGCTCATCACCACAAGGGCACCCTGAATCACTTGGTTCCCCAGGAACCCCAGGGTTTGTTAATTCACTTCCACCCCTAATAAACTCTCACAATGCAATTCTGCCAGGCAGAAATCACTGCCCTGCCACATGCAGCTCCTGCAATCACAAACCCTGGAGTATCCTGAGCTGGGAGGGACCCTCAGGGATCATTGATCCAGCCCTGTCCCTGCACAGCCACCCTGAGCACCCCTGGGAGCTCCTGCAGCTCTGGCAGCCTTGGCACCATTCCCTGGGCAGCCTGGGCAGTGCCCAGCAGCCTCGGGGGGCAGAACCTTGCCCTGAGCTCCATGCCAAGCCCTGGCACATTACTGAGCCCAAACAACACAGGGTTGTGTTGGTTTTGCACAGCCTGGTGTTTGGTAGTGGGGGAGGCACAGAGGTGGCTTCTGTGAGAAGCTGCTGGAAGCTTCCACCATGCCCAGCAGAGCCAATCTCTGATGGCTCTGAAGATGGACAGGCTGCTGCTCAAGGCTGGGCCAGTTAGAGGAGATGGGAACACCTCTGTGATAACAGTTTTAAGAAGAAAATCAAAATAAAGTGAGGCATGCAGGTTTAATTCCAGCTAAAGAAGAGGAGGTGAGAACATGTAAGGGAAACAATGTGGAGACACCAAGGTCAGTGGAGAAGGAGGGGCAGGAGGTGCTGCAGGCACCAGAGCTGAGATTCCTCTGCAGGCTGTGGTGATGACCATGGTGGGGCAGCTGTGCCTCTGCAGCCCCTGGGGATCCACGGGGATGCAGAGATCCACCCAGAGCCCATGGGATCCATGGGGATGCAGAGATCCACCCACGGGGATCCACAGAGGATGCAGAAATCCACCCACAGCCCATGGGATCCACAGGGGATGCAAAGATCTACTCTCAGCCAATGGGGATCCATGGGGGGTGCAGAGATCCAGGGGGGAGACAGAGATCCACCCTCAGCTTGTGAGGATCCATTGGGGATGCAGAGATTCCCCCCACAGGGATCCATGGGGATGCAGAGATCCACCCATAGCCCATGTGGGTCCATGGAGGATGCAGAGATCCACTCTCAGCCTGTGGGGATCCACAGGGAATGCAGAAATCCATGGGGGATACAGAGATCACCCTCTTGGGGATCCATGGGGGAGGTAGAGATCCACCCACAGCCCATGGGATCCATGGGGATGCAGAGATTCCCCCCATAGGGATCTATGGGGGATGCACAGATCCACCCACAGCCCCTGGGGATCCACAGGGGATGCAGAAATCCATGGGGGATGCAGAGATCCACCCATGGGGATCCACAGGGAATGCAGAAATCCATGGGGGATACAGAGATCACCCTCTTGGGGATCCATGGGGGATGTAGAGATCCACCCACAGCCCATGGGGATCCACAGGGGATGCAAAGATCTACTCTCAGCCAATGGGGATCCATGGGGGGTGCAGAGATCCAGGGGGGAGACAGAGATCCACCCTCAGCTTGTGAGGATCCATTGGGGATGCAGAGATTCCCCCCATAGGGATCCATGGGGGATGCACAGATCCACCCACAGCCCCTGGCAGAGGTGCCCACACTGGAGCAGTGGATGCCTGGAGGGGGCTGTGATCCACTGGGAGACCTGGTGGAGAGAGAGGGGCTCTGCTTCCAGGCTGGAGCAGCCCGGCCTTGGAGGACTGCACCCATGGCACAGCAGCTTTGGGGGGCTGTGTGCCCATGGAAGGGACACTCATTGCAGCAGCTTTGGGGGGCTGTGTGCCCATGGAAGGGACACTCATTGCAGCAGTTTTGGGGGGCTGTGTGCCCATGGAAGGGACTCATATTGCAGCAGTTTTGGGGGGCTGTGTGCCCATGGAAGGGACACTCATTGCAGCAGCTTTGGGGGGCTGTGTGCCCATGGAAGGGACACTCATTGCAGCAGTTTTGGGGGGCTGTGTGCCCATGGAAGGGGCTCACATTGCAGCAGTTTTGGGGGGCTGTGTGTGCCCATGGAAGGGGCTCACATTGCAGCAGTTTTGGGGGCTGTGTGCCCATGGAAGGGGCTCTCATTGCAGCAGTGTTGGGGGGCTGTGTGCCCATGGAAGGGACTCTCATTGCAGCAGTTTTGGGGGGCTGTGTGCCCATGGAAGGGGCTCTCATTGCAGCAGTTTTGGGGGGCTGTGTGCCCATGGAAGGGACTCTCATTGCAGCAGTTTTGGGGGGGCTGCTGCTTGTGACACTGGACCCACATTGGAGAAGTTCATGGAGAGCTGTCTCCCCTGGGAGGAACCCCACAGTCTCACAGGGGAAAGATTCCTCTCCCAGAGCAGTGGAAGAAAATCTCACTGATGAACTGACCAAACCCCCATGGCCTCTCTCCCTGCACTGTCTGTGGGAAGGAGAGAAGGGCTGAGGTGGAAAAAGCTGTTTTAAGGGATTGTTTTACTTCTCATTGTATTCTGATTTTGTTAACAATAAACTCACTTTGTACCTCTAAGCTGAGCCCTTGGAGTGCTCTCTCCTGGTCCTTACCTCAACTCATGAACCCTTGGTTTGAATTTTTTCTCTCCTCTGTGCAGCTGTAGCAGGGGAGGGTGAGTGAGTGACTTCCATGGGTGCCTGGTGTTTGGCCAGTGTCAAACCACAATGGATCCATCCAGGAAATCCTCCACAAACAAAAAGAAGCCCCATGACCAATCCCACCCAGACACCCATGTCCCAAAGAAGGATCCCTGTGCTGCAGTGAGCCTCCTTCCCCAAGGAGCAGGACACCAAACCTCAGCACAGGGATGCAAAGGAGCCACATGTAGCTGAGTTTTGTCACTCCAGGCCACAATTAACTGTTTGCTGTGAGTGGCAGCCCCTGGTTCAGCATTTTCTGAATTAACTTATCAGTAATTCCTGCTACAGATTACGTGCCCTTCAACTATTTTCTTGCTATGTAAATACTGTCTGTTTTATCTCCTTAGTCTGAAGCCTCTGGTACCACTGGAAGAAATTTTACCTTCAATTTTTTGCTTGCACCACCCACAAGGTATCCAGAGATCCTGAGGAACTACCTGCAGTATGCATTTAGAATAGGAAAGATGAATTTGGGGAGTCTCCAAAGTGTCTGACAAGTACTGGACTTGCATCAACACCCTGTCCAGGTTCTACCTCCCCCAGGTTCCTTAAACTCTGCAGCAAGAAGAAGGCAGTGCACAGGCTGGCAACCTTAGATTGGCATTGAAAACCCCAAAACTGACTCCCTGCAGCCTTTTCTCCAGCCATCTACATCCTCAAGGTTCTCAGGCCAGATGGAGACAGAAGTAATTGATGACCCTGAAAGCCTTCACACAAAAGGAGACTGAACCCTCCCATTTCACAGCAGCTTTGAATCCAACAGGTAAATTCAGGAGCAAACACTTCCAGGCACTCAGTCATGACAAGGTAGAGATTCTGCCAACACATGGAGTTCCCTCTTCAGCTACTTGAGACAAGCAGCACCACTAAACCAAACCAGAATCATTCCACCTTTGGAGGGGAGAGAACCAACACCCCCAACCCAGCATTACCTGCTTGCCCAGCCTTCCCTTGTCTTCAGTTTTCACATCTTTAGATTCATTAAAGATCCTGAGACACTCCTCCATGGGATCTGACTCAAAGTCCACATCTTTCTCAAGGATGGAATAATCAATGTCATCAGATGTAGAGGAGGATGATGAGGACTTGGACAACTTGGAGCGCTTTGCTTTCTTTGTCCTGTCCCTGTCACTGTCAGAGGCTGAGCCAGAGTCAGCCCCATCCAAGTCTGAGCTCACATCAAGCAGTGAGGAGGACAAAGGCCGGCCTCTGTCATCCTCATCTCCACTCTCATCCCCAAACAGGTCCACGTGACTCAAACTCTGCTGCTTCTGACCCTTCTTGGGGTCTCCTTGTCCTGCACAAGTGACCTTGTCCTTCTTTCTCTCCAGGGAGCTCTTGGTCCCTTTCTCCTTGTTTTTTCGACCAGAGCTTTCCTTGCCATTTTTCACATCAGCAGTTTTGCTCTGAGGATCCTTCTTGCTGCTCCCCACTTTCTCTGTGCCCTTGGTGACACCCTCGCTCTTGCTTTTCCCTGAACTGCTGCTGCTGGACTTGGATTTTTCTTTCTTACACCCATCCACCTTTTCTGACTTGTGTTTTTCAGGTTTTTTCAAGTTCCCATCTGTTTTCACTTTGACGCTTTTGTCTTTGCAGTTTTTCTCTTCATTCTTAGTTTTTAATTTTTCTTCTTTCTTGAGCACTTTGTCTGCATTTTTATTTTTCTCCTTCTTCCCAGCCTCACTGAGGCCTGCTGCTTTACTAACATCAATTTTCTTCTTTTTTGTTTTGTCTTTGGAGTCTTTGTTTTTATTTTCAATTTCCTTGTTGTTCTTACCAGAACACAACTTTGCTGCCTTTGAGTTCTTGTCTGATGAGTTCTTGGCAAGGTTTTTCTGTGAATTTGGAAGGTCCTCCCTGTGCTGTGCTGCTTCTTTGCTCCCCTGGGAAGCAGAGCCTTCCAATTTTGTGCTCTGCTCTTTGCTGGAGGACTCATTTGACTCACTCTCTGAACCAGCTTTGGAGGGTGAACTACCAGAAGCTGTTTTATATTCCACCTCAGCCTCATCTTCAGAGGAGGAGAACCTGGCCAACACCTCATCATCATCAGGATCTTCACAGAGCTTCTTCCTTGATGGAGAATAGGAATCCTCATAATCAGAGGCTCTGTCCCTTTTGGACCCCTTGGTTGTGCCTTTGCCCAACAGCCTGGCAGAGTAATTGGAAAGGGGGTCATATTCCAAGTCTGTGGAAGGCTTGGAGTCATCAATCACATATTTGTTGTTGGTGACAGTGCTGCTGTATTTTTTATTCTGCACCACAGCCTTGGGGACGTACTCCAGCGAGCTGCCCTTGGCGCGGGAGGAATCCAAAGTGTATTTACTGGAGCGGGCAGCAGCAGCCAGAGGAGTGGGGTTGTAGTCTGAGTTGTTATTGAAGTTGTAGCTCCCTGGATTGTACTCCAAGGAGGCAAAGGAATCACTCTGAGGCCCAGCAGATGACACAGGTGTGTTTGAAATGAGTGAGGAGCCCTCTGAAGCACCAAACTCCTTCGTGGTTTCCAGCAGCTCCTCGTACTTCTTCTGCTCCCTCTCCACTTCGTTCTTCACTGCCTCAATGGCCTTGTTGACCAGCTCCAGCTCCAGAATTCCAGGTGTGACATCTGTGATGTCAGCCAGAAAGCCATCCTCCACCTCCAGGGAGGGCCTGGGCAGCTCAGGGTTGTAGGGATCATACCCTCGCTCTGCAAAGGGGAAAAAATCATTTACCACCAGCAATTCAAGTAAAATTTAAAATGAGGCCTTTTTAAGGTGTGTTTTGATCAAACCCCAACACTGAATGACACAACCAAAAGCCACATTCTTACACCACAGAATAAATACCAAAAGCCACCAGTGATGTTCTCTGGCCTAGACTAAACCAGATTGTAAAACTTACTCCCAGGACTAAAGATCTGTTAAAAAAGTGCTTTTAAGACTCATGGAAAAGCTCTTAAAGCTCTATAAATTAAATATTCTTCAAGGCACCAAAGAATAATCCCCTGTATTAGGAGCTGACTGTGCACAGAACTATCTGCTAAATTCAATGAAGCCACCAAGAAGGAAAGAAGTGAGAAACTCTGGATTAGGTTCTCACTTGCCAATGCCAACACCTAAAACCACCAAAAGCCTCAAGGCTCAGAGATTCTTATGGCAGCTGCAGGAAAACCACTCTGATCTGAACTGACAAACTGAGAGCTGCTGGTAGGAAGGAAAAACTACAACAGGCAACACAACTCAACCACTCAGAGCAACCACCAAGACAAGAACACTGAACACCCAAAATATTTCCCTTTGCAGAAAAGTCCCTTTGATGGCCTCTCTTCCACATCCAGCCTGGACAGGAGAAGGCTCCAGGGACACCTCAGAGCCCCTTGTGGGGCCTGCAGGGGCTCCAGGAGAGCTGCAGAGGGACTGGGGACAAGGCCTGCAGGGACAGGACACAGGGAATGGCTTCCTACTGAAAAAGTGACATTTAGATGGGAAAAAAATCCATTTAGATGGGAAAAAAATCGTATTTAGATGGGATATTGGGCAGGAATTGTTCCCTGGCAGAGCTGGGGGTGCTCACCTGGACAAGCGAAGGCTCCAGGGAGAGCTCAGAGCCCCTGGCAGATCCCAAGCCCTGTGACTGGAATCCAAGGGATTTGAGCAGTGCCCTTGATTTCAGTGAGAGCAGAAATGGGTTCAGGTGTGTTCAGTCCCTGGGGAAGCAGGGCTGGAACCAGGAATTGGGGACTGAAATAATCTGCTTTGCTTCTGAGCTGGGGGTGCTCACCTGGACAGGAGAAGGCTCCAGGGACACCTCAGAGCCCCTTTTGGGGCCTGCAGGGGCTCCAGGAGAGCTGCAGAGGGACTGGGGACAAGGCCTGCAGGGACAGGACACAGGGAATGGCTCCCACTGCCACAGGGCAGGGCTGGGTGGGAGATTGGGAATCAGCAATTGTGGAATCCATCCCTGGAATGGATTTCCCAGAGCAGCTGGGGCTGCCCCTGGATCCCTGGCAGTGCCAAGGCCAGGCTGGGCAGGGCTTGGAGCAGCCTGGGATGGGGGAAGGTGTCCCTGCCATGGCAGGGGTGGCACTGAATGATTTTTCAAGTCTCTCCCAACCCACACCATTCCAGGACTCCAACAATGACAGAAGCTTCAGGAACATTAACAGCTGCTTTTTGACTCTGTTTTCAATCCTTGTTTTATCACAGCATCTCTGGATGCTGACATTCCAGAGGGGCTTTTTGTTCTCTGCTACAAGGACAGTACAAAACTGGCTCTCCAACATGGATATGCATAAGAACCAAACAAAAAGCAAAGAGAAAGAAAACAGAAAATTAAAAACCTCTCAGGTCTAAGAGGGATGAGAGAATTTCTCATAACAGTCAGGATCAAAAGAGCTGTTTCTACCATTCTCGTAAGACTGAGGGGTTTGGGGTTTTTTGGGGGGGGTAGGGGTAGTTTTGGGGGTTTTTAGAGAGGATACATAAATGCAAAACTTCCTTTGGCCACAGGAAAAGGATCTCCCCAGCAGTTGGCAGAACTGGCCCCCGAGGAAGCAGAATGAAAGAGGCTGGGTTAAAATCAAGGCAGCAGTTTCAGAAAATACTTTTTATCCCTTTGGGTTTGCAAGGTTTTTTTCCAAACCAATTAGCTCCTGATTGAGCAGGGACTCTGGGCAGTGGCAGAGTGATGGCACCACCCTCCACAGGCCAGCCTGAGCCCTGCTCAGAGCCACAAACGTGGGGAAAGAGGAACAAGGTGCTATTTCTACAGCCAGTTCCCCTCCAGCTATTGCAGAGAGCTGTAATGATGACACAAAGAACATTTCCAAAGCCAAGGTGTGCTCCTCTCTGGGACACAGGGAGGGAGCAGGTGACAAACCAGGGACACAGCAATTCCTGGTTAGAAACCTTGAAGAAAAGCAGGTAACAAGGCAAAAACATGAACAAACCCCTATGCAAACAGCAGCAGCATCAAGGCAAGGCTATGGAGACATTATCAGAATTGTTAGGGATAAAATCAGCCTGAGGAGTGAGAAGGAGCAGCTCATGTCTGACCATGGGGTGAAACATCAGCTCCACACTGGCAGAAAGCAGCAGGAGTCAGCTCTACCCACTAAATCTGGATTGAGACCTCAAATGCAGCACAAATATTTGAAGGGAACAGCTGAAAGGCTGATAATTCATGCAGGGCTAAATATCAGATGGCCTGCAAACAGAGAACAGAGTCTGGATCTAGAGACTTGCCAAAAAACAAAGCAACAAACCCTAACTAAACAAAAGCCACCTTGTACATGCAGAAAACCAAACTATTCTAAATATATCAGGATCAGGGAAAGCAGAGGGCAAGCCCAGCACAGACATGGTGGCTGCTGCTTATCTCTGGCACAAAGCTCCTGGTACATTTTCTGTGCCTGGAATGATGAAAACACACATTATAACCTGAGGACATGCCACAGGCTGGGAGCAGGGCAGGGAAAGAGCTCTGTGCAAGTGTGGGGAGGCCTGATGGGTTCTCCAGCACTGCTGATCAAAGGCTGCTGTAGTAAACCCCTCAGGTTTAGCCAGTGCCCCTTGGAGAACAGAATGCTGACATAGCAGCAAAGAAGTTTCCTGTCTCCAGGGACATCCGCCTTGTACCTTATCCCTATAGCCATGTAAGGCAATATTGTGTTAACCCTACCATTGGTCACTTATGGTCACTCTGACACCTTTGCCATTGGTCAGGATTGGATCCAGGCCAAGGGTATAAAAGTAGCACACTGTACCCCTGCTAACTCGGAAGAAGAAGAGCTGAGACCCTTCAGGGACCCTCCAATAAAGCCACACTCGTGGAACAGCCAGCGTCTTCTGCTTCTCCTCTCTCTACCCTCTGCTGGAGCCTTAGGCCAAGGGAAAAGCTACCTAGCAAGCAAAGCTGAAATCACAAGAGCTGCCTGATCACTGAGAGCTGAACTTTCCCTGCTTGCTAGGGGCTGACCCGCGGCCTTGGTCTGAGAGCGAGCTGGCTTCTGGCACCCAGTGCCCTTGGGGACTGAGCTCTGGAGCTGGAACAGCTTCCATAGGATACGACCAAGCAAGGCTCATTTAGGCTGCCTGCCCATGAAAGGCTGGGAAAGCGGCTCCAGGATGCCCATCAGCACCAGCCCCTCTGGCCACGAGGAACCTGCAGAGAATGCAGGAGAAACAGGACAGAAAGGGGTTTAATTTATACAAAAACATACATAAAAAATATATATATATATAACATTTTTATATATTTTTGTACAAATATTACAATATATATAAAGATATATTTTATATCTATAACATTTTATATATGAGTCATACAAAAATATTTATATTTAAATTGACGTGTATATTTATGTGTTTATTTAGATTCATATTTATATGAAATAAACAAATATATTAATATAAAATCTATTATTTCATATATAAATATATTTTAGCATATAATATATAAATATATGTCATAAATATAATATTTATATTATATAAATATATATAAAATTTATAAAATATATAATATATAAATTTATATATTATATAAATATATATCATAAATATATTATTTATATTATAAATATATATAGAATTTATAAAATATATATAATATATAAATTTATATATTATATAAATATACATAAAATAAATATATTATTTATATTACCTAAATATATATATTACCTAAATATTATTTATATTACCTAAATAAATATATATTATTTATATAAAATAGATATCATTTATCCTATAAATAATATATAATGTACATTTATATAATTTATATAAATTCTATTTATATAAATATATTTATATTTTATAGAATATATTTATATTATAGTATAGTTGTACTATACTATAATATATAGCACATTATATTTATAATATATTTGGTATATTATATTTATATTTTATTATTTGTATTATATAAAATACATATTTATATTTATATAAATATTGATATTTAATATAGTTGTGGAATATTTATATTTTAGTATGGTTGTGGGATATTTATATAGGATTGTGTTTACATTTATATATTATATATTTTATATGATTATTTTTAGTTCTACATTTATATATTTATTTAATACCAATTTTACATGTACACATATATGATGAGGCGTAAGCACACAAATCTCCAAACCAGAGATGTTCAAGCTGCCATTCTAAATCAGCTTTTTAGCTGAATTACTACACTCCCAGGAGCCAGGAAAGGGAAGGATCCTGCCCCTGGGATCTGACACTCACTGGAGTCTCCTTCATGTTTTTCTTTCTGGCAGGATTGTGAACTAAACACTTGATAAAGTACAAACTATTAAAATAAATGATTGTACCTCAGATACATGAGGAACAAAAGGTGAGGTTACCATCAATATTACAGAAAACCAGTTATTAATATTAAACAAGTTATTGATATTAATCTTATTAATATATCATTAATAATTATATCTATTATATTAATAGAGACACAGAGGTCTCTATGCAGAACCTCAGTGAACATTTTATTTAACCTCAGTGAACATTGTATTTAACCCAGAACTGCTTTAGAACACACCCAGCTGAGCTGTGCTTCAATCAGCCATTGCAGCACAGAAAATACAGAAACACAGAACAAGATTCTACCTAAAACAACCAGGCTGATGGGTTTTTCCTGGTTACTGTCAGGATGATTGAGGGACACAAAGCCTCCGTTCCAAGGTGGAGCTGCATTATTACAAAGCTTCCCTGAGCCAGACTCCTCACTGGTCCTTCTAGTTTGGGCAACAGGCAAGGGCAGTAAACAAAGCTGACATTAAAGAAGAGTGGGAGGACAAGGTCACCTGTGTGAAGGTAAAACTTATTTTACAGTGAATCATTCCAGAGAAAAGTCTTTCTTTTTTTTTTGTCCAAGCCTACCACAGCACATAGCTGAGATGCTTTAAATACAGAAAAGCCCAAATGTGTCCCAGGTGAGCTGTATGATCATGGCAAACCTGCAGGTTTTGCAAAAGGACTCCAGCTCTTGAATGCATGTGGGAGACAGAATCCCAGACTGGTTTGGGTAGGAAAGGACCTTAAAGCTCACCCAGTGCCACCCCTGCCATGGCAGGGACACCTCCCACTGTCCCAGGGGCTCCCAGCCCTGTCCAAACCTGGACACTCCCAGGGATGCAGCAGCCACAGCTGCTCTGGACAAGGGGATGGATGACAACTGCTTCTCCCAGGTCCAAGGTACCTTCTCCTAGGTAGCTCTCCAGAGCTACTCAGCTGCTGCTTGACAAAAAGGCTGCAAAAATTAGAAACGTTAAAATTTACAGCTGTTAGGAATTCTAAACAAAAGGCTTTGCTGGCCAAGCTGCAGAGGGAGCAGCACAGGTCAAAAGACATTGAGCATTTCTTGTAGTGAACTCACAAGAAGGACATTGAGGGGCTGGGGGTGTCCAGGGGAGGGAGCAGAGCTGGGAAGGGTCTGGAGCTCCAGGAGAGGCTGAGGGAGCTGGGAAGGGGCTCAGCCTGGAGCAAAGGAGGCTCAGGGGGCCCTTGTGGCTCTGCACAGCTCCTGCCAGGAGGGGACAGCCCAGGGAACAGGGACAGGAGGGAGGGAACAGCCTCAGGCTGGGCCAGGGGAGGTTTAGGTTGGAAACTGGGAAAATTTCTTCACAGGAAGGGTTGTCAGAGATTGCCACAGGCAGCCAGGGCACTGATGGAGTCCCTGTCCCTGCAAGTGCTCAAAAATGGTGTGCATGTGGCACCTGGGGACATGGTTTAGTGGCAGGGGTGGCTGCTGGACAATGATCTTACAGATCTCTTTGATTTCCAAGCCCTGCTGCTGCTGCTGAAGGCACCCATTGCCCTGGGTCACCTGCAGCTGGCAACAAAAGGTGCATTCATGGGGAGGTGGGGAAGGTGGAAGCTGTTTGGAGACTCTTTGGGAAAGGAAAAAATAAAGGCATTTTTATTTCACGTCATCGGAACAGCTTTGTTGGCTTAAGAGCTTGCTGTGTTTACAGAGCCAGCACTCAGCAAAGGGACAACCTCTGTGATTGCAGAAAAATTATCACCACTGGAAAATCATTCTGAGCTTTGCATTTAACACTTGACAGAAGAGACAGTGGTGCCTCAAGAACAGAATGTTTCAGAGAGGTTTTAGCAGCAGCCTGAGTTCTGCTACTCTTCAGAATTAAAGAGCACACAAGAAATGGCAGGTTTTGGCACAGAGCTCATTCACCAGGACCCAAAGCAAATTTCCAACAATTAATTTAACAATAACATGCAACCACTTGGAAATAATTAACGCTGAGATTTAAAATAGTGCATTTCAAATAATCATCCAGAGGAAATGGGTTAGGAGGGCAGCAAAGGGGAGCTAAGAAAAATGTTTCTTCAACTTCAATTCCAAACCTAGTCCAAGGATTTGCTTTGATCCTTTTTTGTGTTTTTGAAAAGTAAATCTAATTATAAAATTAAGTGTTAAATGCAGAGATAACCTTGTGTTGGTCAAGGAACACCAGGAGCAAGGTTTGAGAGGCATTAGAGGCAGAAGAATCCCTGTGCACTCCTTGGATTTGTTCTCCAGGGGAGGCATTTAATGCCACAGCCTCAAAGTACATCATGAACCTCTACAGTCGTTTCTTTAATGGAAAAAAGAATGCTAATATGAGAAAAGAAAGTCTGATATTAGCAAGACTGAAAAACAGTCACAACAGTCATCTCTCACTCCAAGGTATTTTTAGCCTGCTGGGTTCCAGCAGGGCAGTGCTGCTTTCCCCAGGTGTTGTGGCCAATGGGGCCACCTGTGCCCAAGGGCTGAGCCCCAGGGTCACACTGAGGGACAGGAGCAGCCAGACAGCACCTCTGCACTGCACCCTGAGCTGTGTGCCCAGCTCAGCCATCCCAGACCGAGGGCAGGCAGTGCCCAGAGAGAAATCATGGAATGGTTTGGGTTGGGAGGGACCCTAAAGCCCATCTTGTTCCTGAACACCTTCCACTGCCCCAGGGTGCTCCAACCCCATCCAGCCTGGCCTTGGCACTGCCAGGGATCCAGGGGCAGCCCCAGCTGCTCTGGGAAATCCATTCCAGGGATGGATTCCACAATTCCTGATTCCCAATCTCCCACCCAGCCCTGCCCTGTGGCAGTGGGAGCCATTCCCTGGGTCCTGTCCCTGCAGGCCTTGTCCCCAGTCCTGATCTCCTGAGACAGGACCTGCCCAAGGGGGCTCATTCAGCCACAGCAGCTCCAGAGGGTCCTTCCAAAGCTGGAATTGTTATCAGGGAACTCATCAGGGCACATCCCACAATGCAGCTCAGACAGAAACAACCTGGGATGCAGCACCCACCTCCTCAGTTTATTCAAGGCAACACAACTTTGGGCATGTGATAGATGAGTAATGCCATGGTTGGCTCTCACAATTAAAAGGCAAATGTCCTGTATATTTGTTAAGAGAAGTTTATAGATTTATATTTGTGTTTTACCCCTTTTGTGCTGTTATCAGGGGTGTCATTTGGGACATTTGGGAGGGCGGGATTGTTACTGTGGCAGCACCTGAGCTCCAATCAGGATTTAAGGAAGTGAATTCCAAACTGGACAGCAAAGAAGGAGCCAATGGACAGAACTTTGGGAGGGGCTAAAGGGTTAAAAGGTGAAACCTCCATTGTGTGGGTGAGCACATGGTGGGAAAAATCCTCTGCTGCAGGTGCTGCAATATTTTCTCTATTCAGTCTCCTGTTGTATTTTTATAAGGTTTTAATAAACCTTTTAATTTTTTTCAAAGTGAGTAGTGAGTATCACTTCTCACAGGCAGTTTTGTGTCTGGTGCAGCAAAACAAGAATCTGAAAGGTCCTCAAGCCACTGAGCATGGCAGGGAGTCCCCAAGGCCACCTGGGGCTGTCGCTGCCTCCCACAGCAGCACCACCTCAATCCGGGGGTGCAAAAGCCAGCACAGGGTGACCTGGCCCACACCGACCCCTCACTGCCACCCCTCCCTGCCCAGACCCACTGACAGCCCCACCCACCCTGCTGCACAACAGCATCAAGCTCTGTGAGGCATTTTCCTAAGAGGAAATCACAGCACTGGCATGTGGGATCTCAGCACCTCAGCACTGAGGTGTCACCGAGAGCACCCTTGGGGGGCTCGGGAGTCCTGGAATGTTCCAGAAGTGTCTGGTGGCTGGACTTTGATCCTACACAGGAGACGACACCTGTATGAGGACAGGAGGATTTCACCGGGGTGAATGGTGAAGGGATGAGTTAATTAGAGGGTGAGACACAGGGTTTAGGATTTCTGTACAGGGGGGTTTAGAGAAGTAAGATGGAGGAATTGGGGCCTGTCCTGTCCTTCTTCTTCTTCTCCTCCATCTTCTGTGGTGATGGTGGCACTTTGGGATTGGTCATTACTAAAAGTGCACTGGGCAATAAGGGTGAAAGGTATTGGGGAAAAATGATAAATATTGTATACGTAACTTTGGGTATAAAGATAGGTGACCGCCCGGAGGGCAGGGAGTGTGCTCATGGCTGGCTGCTGAGCAGAGCTCTGTCGGGCCGAGAGAAAATCTTTTAGATAAACAATTAATAAACACTGAGACCGAGAAAAGAACTGAAGCCTCTTCTCGTCCTTTGATACGCGGGCTGCCCCAAGGCCACCCCGGGCCTTTCCAGGCCCTCCAAACAGCCGAAAACCGGACACTGGCACATTTCTCCCATAAATTAGGAAAAAAGTGAGAATCCCAACTGGCTGGATTGGCCAGGAGAGGGAGAGGACAAGGACTGGCACCCAAAACACACCCTGACCCCACAGCCCGTCATGCACAGGCTGGAAGGAGTGTCACTATTTGAAAATCTGGATATTCAGGGTTCTTTGGAGATCTTTCCACTCCCCTTCTCATTTTAGTTATAAAGTTACTCCTCAAAATACAGGAGAAGTTGAAATTCTCTTTGGGGGAAAAAAAACCCCAACAAAACAAACTTAACAGAGACTTGGCTTTTTCCTCTGTGGAAAAGGCCAGAAACCATTTCCACATTTCCTGTGTAATAAAATTAAGGATCTACTCAAAAATATAATTAGCAGAGCAAGTCTTCTTTCCAAAGAAAAAAAAATTAAGTATTTCAGGTATTCTGGTGACTTCTCTCCATTCAACTTCCCCTTGAAAACCTACTCCAACCAGCACAGTCACAAGTAGCAACACCAACCAGTCCTTTAATTTTCCAGCCTTCTTCTGCATACTCCAGATAAGTTATCTTCTCAACACCTGTCTGATTCTTTAACTAGTGTGGGGGGAAAATTCCCGCTTGAGACAAGAAATAAAGAAAAAAAAAAAACACAAAACCCAAAACTCAACTATTTCAACTTAGTCAGGACTGAACATTTGGAAAACGAAGTTAAAAGCTAAAGAAAAACAAACACCTTTCAAGCTGTATTATATTAAAATATTAAAACATTTTAGGTGTGATGTATGAAAAGCTAAAAGCAAAACTTCAACTGTTTTTAAAACCTGTCTGGCTTTAAACAATTCAAAAGCTGGAATTAAAACTCTGCAGTTCCTTTAGGTCTCGGGCACCTGCAGCTCCACAGCCACTTTTAACCACAGAACCCAACACCCCAGCACAAACCTCTCTTCAATAAAATCCCAAAATCCACAGGGGGATTAAAAACCCTTGTAAACCAAACCCTCCAAAGCCAATGTGGGCTTTTTGCACCGCGTAATCCATGTTCCAGAGGCAGGTGACACTCAGGTCCCTGCTCAATGAATGGCCACCATGTGAAACCTCCCTGGAGAAGTCGCTTCTCTCCAGCTGCTCCTTCCCAGCTGTGCCCCCCAAACCTCCACCAACCCCGCAGGACTCCAGAAACTCCAGGGAGAGTTACCTGAGCTGCCGGGGCTCGATAAGCACTGCAGGTATTTGTTCATGCCGGAGCTGCCCGGCCGGGCTGGCGGCAGCACGCGGTGCGCGAATGCTGACACAGCACTTTGTGAGCACCGGGGCAGGACCGGCCCCGGTCCCGCCTTCACCCGCCGGTGCTCCCGGCTCGGCGGGGGCTCATCAGAGCTTCCCGAGCCCCTTCCTCTTTCCCAGCGCTGCTGCCCTCACTTTGGGGAGTTTCTGACCTCCTCCTCCTCCTCCTCTCCCCAGTCCCCACCTGCGGCTGCTTTCGCCTTGGTCTGAGCTCCGCACCCTGCGCCCCAAACATCCGTGCCCGGCCGTGCCGAACCAAACCCCGCAGCTCTGCAGCCCCCGGGACAGCAGGGCAGGAGATGACACGGCAGGGACACAGCCTGGGCCAGCAGGAGAGAGGGTGGCACGGCTGGGACGCAGCCCCAGGGCCAGCACGGGAGGAGGTGGCAGCCCTGGGACACAGCCTGGGCCAGCAGCGGAGGGGGTGGCAGGGCAGGGACACAGCCTGGGAGAGGAGGTGGCAGCCCTGGGACACAGCCTGGGCCAGCAGGAGAGAGGGTGGCACGGCAGGGACACAGCCTGGGAGAGGAGGTGGTGGCGCTGGGACACAGCCTGGGCCAGCAGGACAGGAGATGGCACGGCTGGAACACAGCCTGGGCCAGCAAGGGAGGAGGTAACACGGCTGGGACGCAACCTGGGGAGGAGGTGGCAGCACTGGAACACAGCCTGGGCCAGCAGGACAGGAGGTGACACGGCTGGGACACAGGGGTGACACGGCTGGGACACAGCCTGGAGAGGAGGTGACACGGCAGGGACACAGGCTGGAGAGAAGGTGACACGGCAGGGACACAGCCTGGAGAGAAGGTGACACGGCAGGGACACAGCCTGGGGAGGAGGTGACAGCCCTGGGACATAGCCTGGGCCAGCAGGACAGGAGATGGCACGGCTGGGACACAGCCTGGGCCAGCAGGACAGGGACACAGCCTGGGCCAGCAGGACAGGAAGTGACACGGCAGGGACACAGCCTGCGCCAGCAGGGGAGGGGATGGCAGGGCAGGGACACAGGCTGGGGAGGGGATGGCAAGGGCAGGGACACAGCCTGGGGAGGAGGTGACAGCCCTGGGACACAGCCTGGGCCAGCAGGACAGGCGGTGACACGGCCGGGACACAGCCTGGAGAGGAGGTGACAGCCCTGGGACACAGCCTGGGCCAGCAGGACAGGCGGTGACACGGCCGGGACACGGGCTGGCCCTGCTGCCGCCGCCTGCCCCAGCCCACGGGAGCCAGCCGGCGTCTCCGCCCCGCCCAGCACAGAACGCTCCGGGAAGCGCTGCATTAGTGAATTGTGCTTCCCAATGGGGCGGCGGGGCTTGGCTGGAGATTAAAAACATAAATTAGAGGAAGTGTTCAAATGTCAGGGAAGAGAGGAATTTTTCAATCCCGGGATTGCACACACAGGGCGGGCAGAGAGGAGCCAGGGACTCACCAGCACTGGCACAACTCCAAAATCCTGCTGGAGATCTGCTCCCACCTCCTGCTTTTCACACACCTGGAACTGCCCCACTTGGGGAGACCCAGATGCAGGACAGAATCTCCCCACAGCTACAGAAAAACCAAATATGGGAAGTGTCCTGTGAGGCTTGATGGAGATCTGCTCCCACCTCCTGTTTTTCACAGATCTGGAACTGCCCCATGTGGGGAGACTCGGATTTTTAGGCGAGAATCTCCCCACAGCCAAAGAAAAACCAAATATGGGAAGTGTCCTGTGAGGCCACACTGACATCCTGGCACTAAGGGCACCTGCACCTGCCCACCCACAGGAACGCCCCAAAAACAGCACAGGGAAATCACCACAAATCCCAAACTGCTGAAAAGACTCATCCCAACCTCACCACCTACTGGTTCTTCACTCTTCATTTCAAAACTTGGTTAAAAATAAAATCCACTGGTGGCATTTTGGTAATTATTCTCCTAAGCACAGATGTGGGGGGGAAAGCAGAATTGATGCCCCCTCCCAGTTCAGACTGGAGCACCCAACACTGAGCACCTGCTTTGCCCTGTTAGTGAAATGATACCGAAAACTCTTGGGGTTCCACTTCTGCTGTAGCAAATTCAGTAATAAAGCTCTCTGCTGAGATGATCGTGCACATCAGCAGCTCCAGGAAGGAAAATGCACTGGGAAAGATGTTTTTTCATCTCTTCTACAACACAGTGTGAACATGGCCTGCAATGTGAGTCATGCCAAGGCTCTAAATCCCAACCTGTGCCGAGGCTGCTCCCACAAACAGGCACAGCCCCTCAGCAGTGCTGTGTGAGGAACCTGACCCTGTGTTGAGTGAGGGGTGATTAAAGCTGGGTTTTAACTTTTAAAGACCCTCCCTAGGTTTTACAGAGTATCACAGAACCACAGAATGTCCTCAGTTGGAAAGGACCCACAGGATCATCAGCCCAGCCCTGGCCCTGCACAGCCACCCTGTCGCTGACATCTTTTATGAAAAATCCTTTCCTTTGGATTTTTCTTCCTGAGAAGCTGAGAAGCCTCAGGAATAAAATGTAAACATTGATTATCTGCTGCTGTGGAATGCAACAGGTGCATCTGTGATTAGTCCATGTTGGATGTTTGTAATTAATGGCCAATCACAGTCAGCTGGCTCAGACAGACTGAGACACAAACCTTTGATATCATTCCTTCCGATTCTATTCTTAGCTGGCCTTCTGAGGAAATCCTTTCTTCTAGCATAGTTTTAATGTAATGTATATCATAAAATAATAAATCAAGCCTTCTGAAACACGGAGTCAAACTCTTCCCTCAGCCTGAGACCCCTGTGAACACTGTAACACCACCCCAACAGCCCCACCCTGAGCAGCCCGGGGAGCTCCTGCAGCCCTGGCAGCCTTGGCACCATTCCCTGGGCAGCCTGGGCAGTGCCCAGCAGCCTCGGGGGGATCATCCTGGTCACAGCCATCCTCTGTAGCTGATTTTGGGCAGAAGGGAGAGGTGAAATGATCCTTGCACCAGTGACAGGATCCAGAGTTAAAGCTGGGGAGATAAGCCCAAGGATTTCTCCACACTTGACCTGAGCCCCACAGTGTTGCAGCAGCTCAGTGTGTCAATCACACAGAGGAGCAGAACTCTGTCCCTGACACCTCCCACAGATTTGATCCAGGTCTAACCAGCAAAGCTTTGTACACCCAGACAGAAAATCCACAGCCACAAAACTGCTCCACAAGCTTTGGGCCACATCAGAAAACCGCTGAGCAGCTCAGTGCACCCCACTGCAGAACAAAATACTTCAGGGAGGGCGCTGAAAGCCTGGCTGGCTCTTCCCATCCCACAAGAACACAGGGATCAGGACCTGAGGGAGTGGCTGCAGCTGTGCCAGGCCTTGGCATGGAGCTCAGGGCAAGGTTCTGCCCCCCGAGGCTGCTGGGCACTGCCCAGGCTGCCCAGGGAATGGTGCCAAGGCTGCCAGAGCTGCAGGAGCTCCCAGGGCTGCTCAGGGTGGGGGTGTTGGGGTGGCTGGGCAGGGACAGGGGTTGGATTTGATGACCCCTGTGGGTCCATTCCGGCACATTCCATTGATCACATTCTGTGATCAATGCAGACAAAAGAGCTCAGAGCTCCAGACCTGGGTGCAGCTTTCTGCTCTGGGTTCAAAAACATCCACCTCCAAACCACCCCCAGACAGCATCAAACCAGCAAACCAGGGCTGTCTACCTTAAGATATTTATGAAGAGCTGTATTATGCCTCTTTTATGTCTTTCAGCATACTCAGGACCTCGACTTTAAAGAGAGACCTATTTTTCCCCTCTACAGCTCTTGAAAAGACGCTTTTAGGACTGAAGGCAGCTCTTCCCTCCTCCTTACAGCGCACGCTTTCAAAGCACTTCACACACATTCAATAATCTTTTCATCCTGCTCTGAAGCAGGTGGGTTTTAGTCGTCTCAGAGATGGAAAAAGCACTTCAGCCAAGTCAGGATGAGAATTTGCAATCTCCAGATTCCCAGTTCTGGACAGAAAACCCCATCAGCCTCAGCTCAGCACAGAATTTTCACAAACCTCCAATGCAGGATGAGAATTTGCAATCTCCAGGTTCCCAATCCTGGACAGAAAACCCCATCAGCCTCAGCACAGGATTTTCACAAACCTCTAAGGCACCCATATTCTGTTACCACACAGGTAATTCCTGCAATAAAACACTGGAATAGATTTCCCACACCAAGCATTCCATGTTTCAGACCCCAGCTCAAATGTGCCCCTTACTCAATGTGTTTGTATTTATGGACCTGCTTCCAGATGAAGGGAAAGGGAGAAGGGAAAAGGGAGAAGGGAAAAGGGAGAAGGGAAAAGGGAGAAGGGAAAAGGGAGAAGGGAAAAGGGAGAAGGGAAAAGGGAGAAGGGAAAAGGGAGAAGGGAAAAGGGAGAAGGGAAAAGGGAGAAGGGAAAAGGGAGAAGGGAAAAGGGAGAAGGGAAAAGGGAGAAGGGAAAAGGGAGAAGGGAAAAGGGAGAAGGGAAAAGGGAGAAGGGAAAAGGGAGAAGGGAAAAGGGAGAAGGGAAAAGGGAGAAGGGAAAAGGGAGAAGGGAAAAGGAAAGGGGAAAGGAAAGGGAAAAGGAAGGGGAAAAGGAGAAAGGGGAAAAGGAGAAAGGGAAAAAGGGAAAGGGGAAAGGGGAAAGGGGAAAAGGGAAAGGGAAAAAGGGAAAGGGGAAAGGGGAAAGGGAAAAGGGGAAAGGGAAAAGGGGAAAGGGAAAAGGGGAAAGGGAAAAGGGGAAAGGGAAAAGGGGAAAGGGAAAAGGGGAAAGGGAAAAGGGGAAAGGGAAAAGGGGAAAGGGAAAAGGGGAAAGGGAAAAGGGGAAAGGGAAAAGGGGAAAGGGAAAAGGGGAAAGGGAAAAGGGGAAAGGGAAAAGGGGAAAGGGAAAAGGGGAAAGGGAAAAGGGGAAAGGGAAAAGGGGAAAGGGAAAAGGGGAAAGGGAAAAGGGGAAAGGGAAAAGGGGAAAGGGAAAAGGGGAAAGGGAAAAGGGGAAAGGGACTCCTGACAATCCAGCAGCAGGCAGGGAAAACTCAGCCCTGCTCCTGCAGACATCCAAGGGGAATAGAGGGCTCTGCAGCGCTGTCCCCCAGCACTGTGTGTGCAAAACAGAGATCATTTATGAACACCTGAACCTTGGGAAGTCTGGAGCAGTGAGGGTGGGCAAAAAAGGGGGGGAACAGTGCTGCATCCCACTAATTCCTCTTTCCACGTCCTCTCTGCTCCACCTGGCACATGTGCACGTCCCCCCCTTCCCACAACCTGCCAGGGCCAGCTCCACTTGCAGTTTTCCAAAGCTCCTTTCAAAGCTACGAAATTGCACCAAGAGTTTTGGGGTTCCTGCCAATCCTCTGGTGATCCTCAAACATCAAAGCCAGCCCCAGCCTCAAATCAATATGCTTAGCAGGCTGCTCCTTTAGATGTTATCCTTTTTTTCTAGGCACCATCCCAGAAAACACCAATCTGTGCTGCAGCTCTTGGTGTAGAAACCAACCTGCCTTGGCAAAGAAAAAAAAAAAAAAAAAGACATTTTTAAAGCTTCTGTATCGAGTGATGTGATTAAATAGGTCAGACCTGCCCATGTGCATGGTTAGGAGGCTACTTCAAAACAAAACAGGCAGTTCCCCTGGCAGGGAGCAAGCCCTGGGGGATGGAGAAGCTGCTCCCAGCAGCTGGTGTCAGGTTCTGGCTGAGCTACTGCACCCTCTAGTGTAAATCCTCCAGATCCTCGCAGGCCAGGAGCCTCGGGCAGGCAGGGAATGAGAGGAGCACTTCAACCAGAATCCTTCCCAGGAAACTGAGCCAAGCACTGCAAAATAACTGCAAAAGTGTCTCCTTGCTCCTACAGGAATCAGGAACATTTTGTGATCTGCTGGAGTCTGTTCTAAAAGCCTGAGATTGCAGCAGGACCATTGCTCATGTCCCATTTCTCAGTTGGAATCACAGAAACCCAGAATGGTTTGGGTTGGGAGGGACCTTAAACCCATCCAGTGCCAGCCCTGCCATGGCAGGGACACCTCCCACTGTCCCAGGTTGCTCCCAGCCCTGCCCAGCCTGGCCTTGGGCACTGCCAGGGATCCAGGGGCAGCCCCAGCTGCTCTGGGAAATCCATTCCAGGCATGGATTCCACAATTCCTGATTCCCAGTCTCCCACCCAGCCCTGCCCTGTGGCAGTGGGAGCCATTCCCTGTGTCCTGTCCCTGCAGGCCTTGTCCCCAGTCCCTCTGCAGCTCTCCTGGAGCCCCTTCAGGCCCCAAAAGGGGCTCTGAGGTGTCCCTGGAGCCTTCTCCTGTCCAGGTGAGCAGGCCCAGCTGTGCCAGGCTGGCTCAGAGCAGAGGGGCTCCAGCCCTGGCAGCATCTCCGTGGCTCCTCTGGCCTGGCTGCAGCAGCCCCACGTCCTCCTGCTGCTGCTGCCCAGGGCTGGGGCAGCTCTGCAGGTGGGAGCCAACACAGAACCAACATTAAAAAATGTCTGGAGGCAAACCCTGAGCTGAGCCAGAACTCCCAGCTCCCTGTTATGCCAGCTGTGCCATGTGCTGCATGCCAGGGGGTTGGCAAAGAGGCGGGAACAGGCTCTGAGGTGCCTGCAGGGAGCAGTGCCTGCAGCTCAGCCTCCTCATCCTGCTCCTTCCACAGGTGACAGAACCTTCCCTTGGGAAACCAGGCCCACACTGGGGCTCTTCTGTGCCAAAAAACTCTCCTAAGTGCTGTAGATTAGGTTGGAAATGAAGAAAATACAGAAATTATATAGAACAGTTTCTATACAAGAATTTCTATTGAGAAATAAGAATAAGAAAAGAATATTAAGACTATAAGACTATAAGAATTTGTAAGAAATTCTGTAAGACGAAATTCTATGAGAAATTCTATGAGAAATTCTATGAGAATTTATAACAAATTCTATAAGAAATTCTACGAGAAATTCTACAAAAAATTCTACAAAAAATTCTACAAAAAATTCTACAAAAAATTCTACAAAAAATTCTACAAAAAAATTCTACAAAAAAATTCTACAAAAAATTCTACAAAAAATTCTACAAAAAATTCTACAAAAAAATTCTACAAAAAATTCTACAAAAAATTCTACAAAAAATTCTATCAGAATCCCTATCAAAATCCCTATCAAAATCCCTATCAGAATCCCTATCAGAATTTATTTTAAAAATTCTATAAGAAATTCTATAAGAATTTATTCTATAAGAAATTCTGTAAGGATCTAGAAGAAATTCTATAAAGAAATTAAGAATACAGAGAATATAGACTATAAAGAGCATAGAATATACAGAATATAGGGTTCAGAAAATGTATTTCTTTTACAGAAAAAGTTGTCAAGCACAGCAGCACCTGGTGCAGGCCAAAATGAGCAATTCCAGTTCCAAAACTGACACTCAGATATTTAAAGATGTGCAGGAACAGCACACTGAAAGATAATTATAACATCATCTAAAGAGCCATCCTAAAGCATTCTAGGGAGCTTTTAAAATTTGAAAAAACACCAAAATTTGCAAAAAAACTTTGTCTTTCTAACAATTATCTGCCTGTGACAGCCCTGAGAATGATTCTTTTATTTTAAACTAAACTAGTAGTGGTGGTAAGCTGACCTGGTAACCAGGAGACATCAATAATGAATCCTCTCCCAAACTCGAGAGCAACCCAAAGTTAAATAATCACACAAAAAACACAAGTTAGGCTTTGTTTTGGCAATTTCTGCTTCAGATTATTAGAAACTGTCCACACCAGCATTATTATCCCATTATACCTAACAGAAATAAAGCTTTGACATAAAGAAAGCCAGCAGGGCTCTTCTGGGGAGAAGAATGCAGGCTTTTTTCTGCCAATAAATCAGCAGAACAGCAAATAATGTGAATAAATAAAATGACAAGAGCTGCTGGAAGAAGGGCCAACAATAGCTCACTATTGATCCTGGTGGGTCTGTTCCAGCTCAGGATATTCCAGGACTGCCTGAATCACTGGGGTTTTGTGCCAGGCTGCCTTTGAGAGCCTGGCAGTGCCCTGTGCCCCACCAGCTCCTCAGGGGCTTGGACCCAGCACATTCCAGAATTCCCAGTATGGACCACTGGCCCCAGCATGGATCACTGCCCCAGCACATTGCAGTATTCCCAGTATGGACCACTGGGGATAACTGGCCCCAGCATGGAGCATTGCCCTAACACATTCTGATAATCCCAGTATGGACCACCATGGACCACTGGCCCAGCATGGAGCACTGCCCCAGCACATTCCAGTATTCCCAGTATGGACCACTGGCCCCAGAATGGACCACTGCCCCAGCACATTCTGATAATCCCAGTATGGACCACTGGCCCCAGAATGGAGCACTGCCCCAGCACATTCCAGTATTCCCAGTATAGACCACTGGGGACCACTGGCCCCAGCATGAACCACTGCCCCAGCACGTTCCAGTATTCCCAGTATGCACCACTGCCCCCAGCATGGAGCATTGCCCTAGCACATTCTGATATTCCCAGTATGGATCACTGGGGACCACTGGCCCAGCATGGAGCACTGCCCCAGCACATTCCAGTATTCCCAGTATTGAGCACTGCCCCAGCACATTCCAGTATTCCCAGTATGGATCACTGGCCCCAGCATGGAGCATTGCCCTAGCACATTTCAGTATTCCCAGAATGGACCACTGGGGACCACTGCCCCAGTACATTCCAGTATTCCCAGCATGGACCAGTGCCCCAGTACATTCCAGTATTCCCAGGATGGCTCACTGCCCCAGCACATTCTGATATTCCCAGTATGGAGCACTGCCCCAGCACATTCCAGTATTCCCAGCATGGACCACTGGGGACCCACTGGCCCCAGCACAGACCATTACCCCAGCACATTCCAGTATTCCCAGCATGAACCACTGCCCCAGCCCCCAGTATGGGCCACCACCCCCACCATGGATCAACCCCTGGCACGGACACGGGAGGTTCTGGCTGACCACAGCCCCTCAGAGAATGAAGAGAACCCAGCACAGGCCTTGCCTCCCGCTCCAGGCAGCTCCAGGATCTAACGGGAGCTGTCAGCAGCTCTGGAACCGGCCTGACACCTCAGCCCCACGTGAGCCCAGCGCCCGAAGCGACAAAGAACGGGACCGGGGCAGCGCCGGGGCCGTCCCGGAGCCTCGGGACGCTGCTCGCCAACACCCGGTGGGATCACACCGGACCCAGCCACCCTCAGCGCTGCGGCTCCTTCAAACCTTCCCGGACCCCGGGGCGAGCTGACAGCCACGGGCAGGGCTGGGCTTGGCCGGTGACACAGGCAGACCCCGGGATCTGCACTGCGGAGGGGTTTGGGGGCTGAGCCGGGCCATGAACGGCGGGCAGGCGGCAGGGGAGGCGGCCAGACACGGGTCTGCCCTCGCCGGGGGGAAACACACGGGGCAGGGGGAGAAAGCACGACCGGGCCGGGAACGCCCGCAGCCGGGGACGGGGTCGCGGGAAGGTGAGGGGGCACCGCGGCCGGGCCGGGCCGTACCTGCGCCGCGTCCGAGCGGGAGCCCCACGCTGGGGTCGCCTGAGGCTCCGGAGGCTCCGCACGGCGCCGGGGCCACCGGGGGGTGGCGGAAATGGCAGTAGGGCCTGCGGCACCCCCGACCCGGCCCCGACCCCCCGGCGTTGAGGAACGGGCAGTCGATGCCGCGGAAGTAGCCGGTGGATCTGAGCATCCCGCCGGCTGCGGGGCGGGAGCGGGGCCGGGCGGGCGGAGGAGCCGCGGGCGGCCGGGACGCGCTCCCGCCTCACACGGCTGGTACCGGCCCCGCCGCCATCTTGGGAGCGCCGGGCGCGGCAGCGAGGACCCCGCGACGCCGCTGCCCGCACAGGGCTGCCCGCGGCGCGCCTGACAGCGGGCGGGGCGGGGTGGGGCTGAGGGAGGGGCGGGAACGGCCACGGGACCGGGAATGGCTGAGGGGGACCCGGAGTGTCCTGGGGGGATCGGGAATGGCTCGAGGGAGGTCCGGAACGGCCTGAGGGGGATCGGGAATGTCCTGACGGGAATCGGGAGTGTCCTGAGGGGGGATCGGGAATGGCCTGAGGGGGATCGGGAATGGCCTAAGGGGAATCCGGGGTGTCCTGAGGGGGATCCGGAGTGGCCTGAGAGGGACCCGGAGTGGCCTGAGCAGGCTCCGGAGAGTCCTGAGGGGAATTGGGGATGTCCTGAGGGGAATCCAGAGTGTCCTGAGTGGGATCCGCAGCGATCATTGATCCCAGCCCCTGTCCCTGCCCAGCCACCCCAACAGCCCCACCCTGAGCACCCCTGGGAGCTCCTGCAGCTCTGGCAGCCTTGGCACCATTCCCTGGGCAGCCTGGGCAGTGCCCAGCAGCCTCGGGGGGCAGAACCTTGCCCTGAGCTCCATGCCAAGGCCTGGCACAGCTGCAGCCCTTGCTGGGCTCCTGTTCCTGTGCCAGAGCAGAGCTCAGCCCCTGCCCCTGAGCCTGCCCTGGGGAGGAGCTGCAGCCCCCGAGGAGCCTCCCCTCAGTCTCCTGGGCTCCAGCCTCAGCTGCTCCCGTTCCCCCGGGCCCGGCCTGGCTGCAGAGCCCCCATGCAGAACCGGCACTCCCAGGGCTGCTCAGGGTGGGATTGTTTGGTTTCTGCAGGGTTGGGAGTTGGACTCCATCATCCTTATGATTCCCTCACATCTCAGGAAATTGTTTTGTATTACTGAATTTTTTATTTTGTTTTTATTCCCTAATGAAGAACTGCTATTCTTATTCCCATATCTTTGCCTGAGAACTCCTTAATTTCACAATTATAACAATTCGGGGGGAGGGGGTTTACATTTTCCATTTCAGGGGAGGCTCCTGCCTTCCTCAGCACACACCTGTCTGTTCAAACCCAGACTGGGGCATCCACAGCCTCTGGGAATCCCCTGGCACTGCCCCTGGTGGGGGCTCAGAGCAGGGAGGCTCCACCTGCAGCAGGTGAGGAAGGTGCACAAGGAGGAGCTGGCCTTGGCCAAAGGGAGGGACGAGGGGAAGATTACAGAGCTGTGTTTTGTAATAGTGTTAAGTGAAAAAAACTTCACTTTCTTTTCCACATTGGGCACAGGCTGCTGCCTCCTCCTGTCCATTGCTCCCATGGCATCCCAGCAGAGCCCAGGGACCAGCACTGAGCAGAACCAACAGCTGCTGCCCCTGGGAAAGCTGAATCAGCTATAAAGAGCTTCAAAAAAACAGGAAAGCCCAGGAGGTAAGCTGCCTTCCCTCGGGCAGAAACCCTGCCCTGGTACTGGGGAGGGCTGTGCTGAGACCCCACCCAGAACTCCCCACCAGGCCTGGGAGAGCAAACTCAGCTCCCCTCACAAAAACAGAGTGGTTTCATTTTTATAGTGTGGTTAAATGTATTTTATAGAACTTCAGCTGTAACAGAGAAACTTCAAGAAAGACACACACATAAAAGTTCAGATACATGGGGTATTTCCCTGCTTTATAAATCTCATCCTGTGCTTCTTCAACTCACAAACCAGTAAAATGAAATAGTATAAATGAAATGAAATGAAATAAAATATAAAAGAAACAAAAATAAGAAATAAGATAAAATAAGAAATAGAATATAATAAAATAAGAAATAAAATAAAATAAATAAGATAAAAAATTAAATTAAATTAAAATAAGAACTAAAATAAGAGATAAAATAAATTCAAAGTAAAATAAAATAGAAATAAAATAAGATAAAATAAGAAATAACATTTTAAAAAATATAATAAATTAAATTAAATTAAAATAAAAATAAAATACTTGGTCTTGCCCAGATCTGGAGGCCCCCATGTGGAAATCCTTCCCAAAATTGATGCTGTTCTTGCTGTTGCCTCCTCACTAAGCTCAGCTAACTGGGATACCCACTCAGCTCCCAGTCAGGAGCACTGGGAAAGCTTCTCATGGTCCCTGTGCACACCCAGGCAGCTCCTCTGGAAGCAGCACCCCCAAATTCCCTCCAGCCCTGCCAGGACCTGAACCCCCCCAGTGTCCTGGACTGACCAAGGGACCCCCAAACCTGACCCAGCCCCAGCTCCTCAGAGCTCCTGAGCATCTGCAGAGAAGGGAGCGGATCCCCAAACAGTGAGGGGACCCCCACAGAGTGAGGGGACCCCAGACAGAGGCTGTGATTCCAGGGAAGGAGGGGATGAGCTGGTACAGGGGGTACAGCACAGGGTGGGGCTGTCACTGACCCTGCAGGGACACGGGGACAGGGGTTTGGCCCTCGCTGCCCCAGAAGAGCCAGGTAGGGGCAATGTCACTGCAGTGTCACCCCTGGTACTGCCCTTCCTGCTGCTGGGGGACACAGGGACCTGTCCCCTGTGACAGGGGGACACCACAGGGTGCTGAGTGACACAGGGACCTGTCCCCTGTGACACCACACTGTGCTGGGGAACAGTGACCTAGAGACCTGTTCCCAGTGACAGGGGGACACACTGTGCTGGGAGACACAGGGTGACAGGGAGACACATTGTCCTGGGTGACAGTGACACAGAGACCTGTCCCCTGTGACAGGGGGACACCACAGGGTGCTGAGTGACACAGAGTGACAGAGAGACACCACACTGTGCTGGGGGACACAGGGACCTGTCCCCTGTGACAGGGGGACACCACACTGTGCTCACACTGTGCTGGGTGACACAGGGTGACACAGGGACCTGTCCCCAGTGACACCACACTGTGCTGGGGGACACAGGGTGACACAGGGACCTGTCCCCAGAGACAAGGGGACACCACACCATGCTGGGTGACACAGGGACCTGTCCCCTGTGACAGGGACACACCACACTGTGCTGAGTGGCACAGGGTGACACATTGTGCTGAGGAACAATGACACAGGGACCTGTCTCCTGTGACAGGGGGACACCACACTGTGCTCACACTGTGCTGGGTGACACAGGGTGACACAGGGACCTGTCCCCAGTGACACCACACTGTGCTAGGGGACACAGGGACCTGTCCTGGTGCCAGGGTGGCCTCACTCCTTGCTGGGTGTCCCCACACCCAGGCCCAGCTGTGGCCCAGGAGCAGCCTCAGGGCTGCCAGGGGGTCACTCCTGGGTCCCTTCCCAGAGCTCAGATCCAGCCTGGAGCTCAGGGGTCCACTGGGATCCATCCCCACCCTCCAGCCCTTCCCCCCTCAGCTGCTCCCTGCCCTGCCATCCACCCCAGCTGGGGAATGGGGTCGAGTTTTGGGAGAAAAACGCAAAAAATGGAAACCAGACACTGGTGTGAGCAGAGACTCCCACTCCCTGCTCCTTGCTCTGCATCACCTCATCTGAGCTCCCAGGATGAGTTTCTGCTCCCCATGGGGGAGATTTCCTCTGCATCCACTTGGGAACTTCTCCAGCCTCAGCACGAGGTGCCAGGGGGGTTTGTGGAGCTGGAGAAGGGAACAGAGCTGGGAGAGCAGGAGCTGCCAGGACATCCTCACCTGGGTCACATCTGCACAGGGGTAGGCTCAGCAGGAGGGTGACACCGCTACCAGCGCTCCCAGTGCTCCCAGCACCTCACCCTGGTACCACCCTACATTTAACAGCCCACAGTCCATGTCCCCCATGGGAGTTCCTTCCCAGGCAGGGGTTCTCTGTGACACCCCATAATCCCATCCGCATCCTGGGCAATGGCCTGGCTGCTGCCTCCCCCTGCCCAGCCCCAGCCCACGGGGTACCAGCCACCCCTAAGGGATGCTCCAGCTCCCCACAGTTCTTCTGGCAGCCCAAAGGGATCCTTTTCCTTCCCCAGGAGATGCTCCAGATCCTCACAGGTGTTTCCAGCTCCCCACATTCTTCTGGCACCCCAAAAGGATCCTTTGCCTTCCCAAGGGGATGATCCAGCTCCCCATGGGTGTTTTGAGCTCCCCACAGTTCTTCTGGCACCCCAAAGGGATCCTTTCCCTCTCCCATGGGTGTTTCCAGCTCCCCACATTCCTCTGGCACCCCAAAAGGATCCTTTCCCTTCCCTAGGGGATGCCCCAGGTCCCCATGGGTGTTTTCAGCTCCCCACAGTTCTTCTGGCACCCCAAAGGGATCCTTTTCCTTCCCCAGGAGATGCTCCAGATCCTCACAGGTGTTTCCAGCTCCCCACATTCTTCTGGCACCCCAAAAGGATCCTTTGCCTTCCCAAGGGGATGATCCAGCCCCCCATGGGTGTTTTGAGCTCCCCACAATTCTTCTGGCATCCCAAAGGGATGCTTTCCCTTCCCAGGGGATGCTCCAGTTCCCCCCAGTTCTTCTGGCACCCCAAAGGGGTGCTCCAGGTCCCCACAGGTGTTTCCAGCTCCCCACATTCTTCTGGCACCCCAAAAAGGTTCCTTTCCCTTCCTTAGGGAATGCTCCAGCTCCCCACAGTTCTTCTGGCACCCCAAAGGGATCCTTTCCCTTCCCCAAGGGATGCTCCGGGTCCCCATGGGTGTTTTGAGCTCCCCACAATTCTTCTGGCACCCCAAAGGAATCCTTTCCCTCTCCCATGGGTGTTTTGAGCTCCCTACAGTTCTTCTGACACCCCAAAAGGATCCTTTCCCTTCCCCAGGGGATGCTCCAGGTCCCCCCAGTTCTTCTGGCACCCCAAAGGAATGCTTTGCCTTCCCAAGGGGATGCTCCAGCTCCCCACAGATATTTCCAGCTCCCCACGTTCTTCTGGCACCCCAAAAGGATCCTTTCACTTCCCTAGGGGATGTTCCAGCTCCCCACAGGTGTTTCCAGCACCCCACTGTTTTTCTGGCACCCCAAAGGAATGCTTTCCCTTCCCCAGGGGATGCTCCAGCTCCCCACAGCTGCTCCTGGCACACCAAGGGGCTGCATGCCACCCCCTCCTCCAGGACGTTCTGGTCCCTCTATGGGATTTTCACCCCCTATGGGATTTTCACCCCCAGGATGTTCCTAAGGGGATGCTCTGATCCCGACAAGGATGCTTTGCCGCAAGGGGCTGCTCCCAGCCCCACAAGGGGATGCTCTGCCCCCCAAGGATCATTTCCGTACCGCAGGGTGTCCCAGCCGAGCTGTCCTGGCGCTGTCACCGCGGGGCTGTGGCGGCCCGTGGGCCTCCCTTGGCCGTCCCAGCCTCCAGGAACGCTCAGGCATAGGATGACAAAGGGAAGCTCACAGGGGGCAGCGGGCCCGGCCCCGCACTCCTGCGAGAGCTCCTGCGGACAGAGGAGAGACGGGAGGGGACAGCGAGGGGGGCTGGGGGATCCCAAAGAGCTGGGGGATTCTGGGGAGTTGGGGATCCCGGGGAGCTGGGGCATGTGGGGAGCTGGGGGATCCTAGGGAGCTGGGGGATCCCGGGGAGATGGAGGATCCCAGGGAGCTGGGGGATCTGGGGGACTGGGGGATTCTGGGGGATCCCGGGAAGCTGGGGGCATTCTGGGAAGCTGGGGGATTCTGGAGAGTTGAGGGATCTGGAGAGCTGGGGGGATCCCGGGGAGCTGAGAAGCCCCAAGCAGCTGAGGGATCTGGGGTAATCCCAGGGACCTGAGGGATCCTATGGCATCCTGGGGATCCCGTGGAGCCAGGGAAGCTGGGGGCTCAGAGGCAGCTGCAGATCCTGGGGCTGCCCCACAACTCCAGGAGGTGAAAGCAGCCCTGGGTGTCCCTGGCACAGCCCTGGCAGGGCTGCTTTGAGAGGGGCAGGAGGAGGTGCAGGGACTGCTGTGGAAGCCTGGGTGAGGAGAGGGGCAGAGGGGGTGTGGAGCTGCTCAGGACTGTGTGCACATCTGTGTGAGTGTGTGTGAGTGTGTGAGTGTGTCTGAGTGCATATCTGTGTGTGAGTGCACACCTGTGTGTGTGTGAGTGTGTGTGTGAGTGTGAGTGCATATCTGTGTGTGAGTGCACACTGTGTGTGTGTGTACATCTATGTGTGTGAGCACACACCTGTGTGTGTGTTCATCTGTGTGTGTGTGAGTGTGTGTCTGAGTGCATACCTGTGTGTGAGTGCACACCTGTGTGTGTGTGTGTGTGAGTGTTCATCTGTGTGTGTGTGAATGCACATCTGTGTGTGTGTGTGTATGCGTGTGAGTGCACATCTGTGTGTGTGCAGGTCCCTGTGTGTCTGTGGACACCTGTGTGTGTGTGTGCAGGTCTCAGCAGGGCTGTGCACATTCCTGTGTGTGTGCACACGTGTGCAGGGGTCCCTGTGTGCACACCTGCGTGCACTCACATGTGTGTGAGTGCACACAGACATGCACAGGCAGAGCAGGGTGGGGCCATCCCATGGATTCCCACCCAGGCCCAGGGTCCCAACCCAGCTCAGGGACCTTCATGAACCACAACCACCACCTGCCACCCCTGGGGCACCCAGGGGCTGGGTGCCCCCCTGGATTCTGGGTGCCACTCATGAGTTCTGGGTGCCCCCTCAAGGTTGTGGGTGCCCTCAGGGTTGTGATGTCCCCAGGGTTCTGGGAGTCCCCAGGGCTGTGATGTCCCCAGGTTTGTGGGTGCCCTCTCAGGTGTCCCCAGGGCCATGGGTGCCCCCTCAAGGTTGTCCCCAGGGCTGTGATGTCCCCAGGGCCATGAGTGCACTCTCAGGGTGTCCCCAGGTTTGTGGGTGCCCTCTCAGGTGTCCCCAGGGCCGTGGGTGCCCCCCTGCCCCCCTGCCCATGTCTCACCAGGGAGGTGCCGCCGGTGTCGCGGTGCAGCCTCGGGCTCGTCGGGCTCTGCGCTGCTCGGGGAGGGGGACACAGCTCTGCTCCCCCAGCTCTGCCCCCACAGCTGTCCCCACTGTCCCCACTGTCCCTAAGGCCTCCACCTCACTCAGCAGAGCCAACACATTCCCCCCTCTTTGTCCTTTCTGTCTCCTTCCCTCCACCTCAACCAGCACCGCGCTGTTCTCTCACCCTGGCATCCTCTCCCAATGCTGCCCCTTCTCCCAGCCCGACCTCCGAAGGATCCTTCCCCTCTGCCCTTTTATACCGTCTTTGTTCATATGACAAGCACGTGGAAAACCAGAGCAGAGCTCGGAAAAAAGCTCCTTAAGTTGCTTTAATTCAGTTTCCTGGATCCCATGACTGAGCTCGGCCTCTGAGCGAGGTCTCATGACTGTGGCACGCAGGCCCCGGCCATCAAAAGCCTCATTTATGCCCCAAATGAGACTTAAACCCCTCTTGGCCGGACCCAACGTCCCCCATGCCCAGCTGGGGCCCCTGGGCCCCCTTGGCTGGGGGTCCAAACCAGCCAGAGGGACACCTGCCCTGACCCTGCTCTGCTCTGGCTGCAGGAGGGACTCTGGGGACACTCAGGGCCTTGGCTCTGCCTGTCCCCTCCAGGAAAGGACACTGCAGAGTCCCCATCCAGGGACCAAAACTGTCCAGCCCTGTCCCCCACCCAGTGCCCTGCCTTCACCTCAAGCTGCAGCACCAGAGGAGGGGACAGAAATGTGATCCCAGAGGGGACAGAAGTGCCACCTCAAATGGATGGAAGTGTGATCCCAAAGGGACAGAAGTGCCATCCCAGTGGCTCGTGGCCCATTCTGGCCCCAGGTGGGGTTCCTGTGCCCAGGACCCCCAGCCCACACCCCCTGAGGCCCCTGCAGCTCTCATGGGGTGGGTGCTCCTCTGTCCCTCCCTGCTGCAGCTGCTGAGTGGGGATGGAGCCTCATCCTGGGCCAGATCCAGACCCTGATCCCAGATCCCAGTCAGGGCTCCCCACCATGGAGGTGGCACCCAGCAATGCCCATCTCCATGGACTCCCATACTCCCAGCCTGCCTCTGGACTTTGGGGATCAGGCTGAACTTTCCTGACCTTTTGCCTTTGTTTTAGACTCAGACACAGGAAAAACAACCTCGAGCCACCTCAACATCCCCCCAAAGCCCAGGAGCTCTGAGCCATCCTGCTGGCGAGGCAGAGCTGAAGCATCCGCAGCTCAACAGGAAACAGCAGCAGTAAGAGGATAAAAATACCCTGGGTGCACACAGAACGTCTCTGTGCCAGGATTAGGGAGCCCTGGGACAGTGGGGCCAGAGGGAGCTGGGCTGGGAGGCTTTGGCTTCCCACACACGTGTGAGCCCAAGGCTCCTAAACCACCTGGCCACTGCTGGCACAGGAATGGGGAAAGAAGGAGAGGGGATTGTACAGGGAGAAGCCAGAAATCCCACCCAGCTCCTGGACCCCAAAATCCCCCTGGCAATGAGTGAGGCCCCTCCAGAGCCACCCACTCCTCTGCCAGCTCCTGCACAGCCCCAGCACCAAGGAAGGCTCATCCCTCCTGCTCTGCTCCTGGGGGCAGAGGGATCTGTGGGGAGCAGGGGGTCCCGTGCCCCCCACCTCGACCCCCCAGCCCCAAACAATGGGTGCATTGGAGTGCTCAGAGCGTGGGGGTGCAGCACAGCCCCGCCTGGCCCCTGAGCCCCTAAGGAGATTAAATCCCTCCTCACATGAGCCTGGCGGGCCCCAGGGCCTCTGTCGGGGACAGGACAGGGACAGGGAGGGGAAGGGAAGGGCTCAGCAGTGTTTTGCTGTTTGGGCTGGGGCCAGGGATGTCCCAGGGGCAGGAAAACACACAGACAGGCAGCTCTTCCTGAGGTGGAAAAGCAGGCACTGTCCCAAAAATCACCAACCAGAGCCTCTGCCCTTCCCTGGGGCAAATTTCCTGTGTGCTGGTGAGAGGACTGTGGGACACCCCTGCCTCTGCCCCCACGGCCTGAGCACCCCCAGAATCACCCAGCTCTGGTCAGAACTGGGCATGGAGCAGGTCAAAAACAAGGTTTGCTCTCCCAGGACCAGCCTGTGTCCACCCTTGTGGTGCTGGCCTGGTACAGAGCAGGCCATGGGGATGTCCCCCTTCCCCTGTGGCACACCCAGCCCCAGGAAGGCTGAGGCCATCCTCCACCCTAATGACACAGGACAGGGGAATGGGCTCCTGCTGTCCCCAAGTCCCACTGGACACACAGAGCTTTGGTCCCAGGGGCCAAGGGCATCTTCCCTGCTCCTGTTGGCACCTTGGGATCACCCAGTCCCCAGAGGAGGGTGACAAGCACTGGGGATCTGGCCAAAGGCAGTCTAGGGAAGGTGCTGAACAGGGGAAGGCTGAGGGGCTGGACACCGTGGGGCTGGCTCAGGAGCCCCCAGGGGTAGCCAGGGAAAGGGCACACACAGGTGAAACGTTAAACCTCTGCTGTTTATTTGCTGCCTGCTTCCCTCACCCCGAGGAGGTTTCCAGGGGTGACCTGAGCACCAGGAGTGCTCTGGGAGCAGCCCAGACTGGAGGAGGTGTGGGGCAGGGGGGCACCTCCTCCATGCATCCCCATCGTCCCCGTGGGGACACGGCTCTGCCCCAGCCGGGGTGAACACCGGGCACGGCCAGCGCTGGGCCCGGGAAAGCTCCGTGGAGAGCAGGAACTGCCCTCTCCCGTGTCCCAGGCACGGGGACACCGCGAGGGGCCGGCCCAGCCCCTCTCCAACTCGCCTTATTGCTATGGTCAGAGCAGCAGAGCGGCCGGGAGGGACTCGGGGCGTCGCCGGTTCGGGAGAGGGGACGAGGACGTGTCTGAAGCCAAGGATCCACCCCCGGAGGGTGGGCTCATGTCTCTGGGGAGGGGCAAGGAGGGAGCTGCCGTCTCTGGCCAGCCGGGCCGGGGGTGCCAGCAGCGCCAGGCTGGCACCAGCAGGGAGGAGAGCTGTACTCACATCTGAGAGCAAACACTGTCCATTGCAGGGCCTCCCGCCCTCTCCTGAGCCTGGAGCCGAGGCTGAGCAAACTCATTACAGCTCCAGCAGCAGGGACTGGGGAGAGCTACTGGGAGAACTGGAGAAACAAGCAGAACCCCCCTGCCTGTGGCCCTGGCTAGTTGCGTTGGCTGGCCAGCTCCTGGGAGATGAATTTCCGAAGGCGCTCGAGGTACTGGCTGTAGAGTTCAATGTCATTGTGCCCCGCCCCGTCCACCCACAGCGGCTCCACGGCCTTGGGGCAGCGCTCAAACAGCGCCAGGCCGTGCGAGAAGTCGATGACTTCGTCCTCTGTACCGTGGATGATGAGCACAGGAGAGGTGATTTTGGAGATCTTCTCGATGCTGTCAAAAAGGTGGGTGGGGGAGAGAGGAGAGAGGGGGTAAGCACAGGGAATGAGACATTGCCACTCCTCCTGCCCCCAAAACATCCCCTGGGACAGGGACTGGGAAATGCTCTTTGATCGTGGCAGAGCACAGGGACAGGGAGGGACACAGAGCTTCTGCCAAGGAAAAGATCTGCCCCAGTGTGACAGACAAGGAGCAGACAGCAGTGACAACATCCCCATGGGACCTCAGCAGGGCTGATGGGAACTGCAGCAGGACAGCCCTGCCCTGCTGGGCTCTGAGGGAAGGGAAGCACAGGTCCCAGCCCATCCCAAAGGCCACGTGAGGCCACCAGGATGCAGAGCGTGGGCTGGTGGCTCCCAGCCACAGCTTCCGGCTCAGGGACTGTCCCCTGGGCCCCACGGGCCCGGCTGCAAGGGAGAGGCAAAGGAAGAGCTCAGCCTCTCAGCACTCCTGCTGCCATCTGAAGAGCAGGAAATACCCCAAGGAATTACTCTTGGGGGACAGAGGGGTCCCAGGGGCACCTGACAGGGGCCAGCAGCACAGCCCCAAAGCTGGTGGGCAAAGTCACTGGGATGGGGTGGCCAGGAGATGGCACAGGGGAGTGGGGTACACCCATGGCACAGGGAGGGGGCACAGTGACTCCACGCAGGGCTACAACTCAGGAGGGGGCACAGTGACCCCAGGCAGGGCTACAACTCCCAGAGGACACTAAATACAGGGCAAGAAGATTCTGAAAGGGGATATTTAAACCTATCACAAAAAACGGTCCCCTGGCTGTGCCCAGAGCTGCTCTGGGCACGGCCCCTCACACCCCCCCATGCCCCCTGCCCAGGGCACTCACTTGGGGAAGGCATCGAACCAGTAGGTCTTCTTGGTGTCGGGGAAGGCGACGCGCATGCCGGAGGTGAGCGGGGAGTGCAGCACGATGGCCGCGCACTCGTAGCGCGAGGCCAGGTCAACCGTGGGCACGGTGCCGATGCTCTGTCCGTACAAAATGATGTTCTCCGGGCTGATCCCGTACCTGCATGGGACAGGGCAGCTCAGTGGGCAGGCAGAGACAGCTCAGGGGTTACTCTGTGCTGGTCACTGCACCCACAAGGCTCCGGGCAGGTCTGGGGTCTGTCTGACCCCCTGATCCTCCCCAGCTCCTCATGGCTGGGCCCAGAGCAGTTCCCTGTGCTCCCAAAGGACCAGGGAGCAGCCAGGGCTGAGCTGCCAGCTGAGTTCTGGGGGATGTCAAAGCTTTCCCTCACCAGGTCAGAGTTTTAGGGTGTTCAGAGCCTGAACTGCAACCAGTGGGGCAGCCCCAGCTCTGGATCACACCATGAGCCAGGCCTGAGGAAGAGGAGGCAGAGCCTGGCATGGAAATGCACCCCAAGCCTGGCAGGAAAACCAGAGCTGAGCCTGGCATGGGGCTGCACCCCAAGGCTGGCAGGGGAACCAGAGCTGAGCCTGGCATGGAGCTGCACCCCAAACCTGGCAGGAGAACCAGAGCTGAGCCTGGCACGGGGCTGCATACCCAGCCTGGCATGGGAGCCAGAGCTGAGCCTGGCATGGGGCTGCACCCCAAGCCTTCCAGGGGAACCAGAACTGAGCCTGGCATGGGAACCAGGGCTGAGCCTGGCATAGTGACACAGGAAGCACAGCTTGTGCCAAGGTCATGCCCCGCAGCATCCCTGCCCCTTGAATCCCCCAGCTGCTCCCTCTACAGTTTTCCAACCACCCCTTCCTGTCTCCAGCAGCCCAGGGTTCCCTCCTGGGAGGTTTCCTGTTTTGCAGGCTGCTGAGCCCAGGGTTTCCCTGCAGGGTTTCCAGGCTCTGCCCGCTCACCGCGTGCGCAGCGCCTGCCACGCGGCGTCGATGTCGGAGTAGAGGTTGCGCTCCGAGGGCCTGCCCGTGCTCACGCCGTAGCCGGAGTAGTCGTAGGAGAAGATGTTGCAGTTGATGCGCGTGCCCAGCCCGATGTAGAAGCTGCTCATCTGCCCCAGGTCCACGGCGTTGCCATGGGAGAAGAGCACCGTGTACCTGGGATGTGGGTATGGAACATCTGGAGCTCCAGCACAGACAGCAACCAAACCCCGGCACACAAAGGGCCAACACCCCTCCAGCCACCAAGGGAGCTCCTTGTGACACCCCCAGACCCTTCCCTGACAGAGCCAGGGGCTCACTCCCAGCAGGAACAGGCAGCTTGATGATTCTGTTGAAGTTTTTGAGTCTATTTTTGGTAAAAAGCTCAGGATTTGGGGCCGTTTGCCCAATGGGGATTTCAAGTAAGAATTCTGACAGCGGGTTTTTTCTCTCCTGAGCCTGGCAAGACACCAGATGCTGAGAGAGAAGTGAATTGTGGGAGTGACAAGGCACAAGAAATTTCCACCATAAGGGGAAAAACAATGTTAATCATAAAAATTAACACTAATAGCAGACTGATGAGAGCTTGGCTCCCTTCTGCCAGAGGGAGGGAGCAGGACTCACTCCCTGCTGAGCCCCTGCAGCTGGTCTGAGGGGTCTGTGGCCAGGCTGAGTCTGCAATCCTGGCCTGGATGCCCAGGGAGCCCCAGCTGGAGTCAGTGACAGGATGAGCTGGGGGAGGTCAGCCAGCCAGCAGCACCTGATACCCCAGGTTTGGCAGGCCTGGTTCCCCCCAGCCCAGGTTCTCCCCTGCAGCCTGGGATGCTGGTCCTTGAGGACCTGTTGTTCCTGGAGGACACAGGAAAGGGGTCAGCTGGGGTGACATGGCCACCCTCTGCACCTGAACCCCAAAACTGTGCCACTGCACAGGGAGCAGCTGCCAAGTCCCCTCCTGGCAGCAGCATGGGGTCTCCATCTCACACTCCAAGGTGCCAGTTCAGACCCATGGGAGTGACAAAACCCCTCCTGGCTTTCACTTCCATCACTCTGTTCCTAGAGGAATCAAGTCTTGTGAATTTGACTGAGCCAGGCTCTCCTGGCTGGCACATGGTCACCACGGGGCTGGGCACGGGGAGAAGCAGCTGGTGCAGCCACCCCAGTGCCCCCAAGCTCTGTGCAAATACCTGGAGCATTGCATCACTGCCATGACACCAGGGGCCTGTGAGACAGCCTGGGGAATCCCCACACCCCACAGCCTCAGCTTTGCCTCTGCTCCTGCTTTAACCCCAGTGCCAGGGCAGCCAGACCGGTCCTGGGAGCGCAGCTCACCCGTCCCATTGGAGCCTCCAAATGCCCGGGGCAGGGCCAGGCAGGGCCAGCTCCTCCAAATGCCCGGGGCAGGGCCAGCTCCTCCAGCGAGGCTCAGCCAGGGGAAAGAGGGGCCAGGAGCCCCAAGGGCAGCCCCGGGGCAGCCCAGCAGAGCCCCAGCCGGCACACCCGCCGTGACTCACCTGGCGCCGGGCACGCAGCGGACGTACATGCAGCCGACGCGGTTGCCCCGGCTGCTCTTGGTGACGAACACCTCGATGTTGTCCAGCTCCCGCTGGGAGTACTGGAAATCAGCCCTGTCCTTCAGGTGCAGCTTCCAGCGGCCCGCGGCGCCGCGCAGGGAGCCGGTGCTGCCCACGGGCTCGGGCTCGGGCACCATGGCGTAGGTGGGCTCCGGGGGCAGGAAGGCCAGCTTGGCCGCGATGCGGCTGGGGCAGGGCGGGCAGCAGAAGAGGCAGCACAGTTGGCTGATCGACAGCCCGTTCATGGCTGAGGCGGGAGGGGAGGCGGCCGCGCCCGGAGCGAGGGAGGATCCCGATCCCACAGAGGCCGGCAACGACGCCGGGCCCGGAGACGCCCCGTCCTCAGCTGGCCCTGGGCACGGCTGGCGCCGGCCGAGCAGCGCGGGCCGGGGCTGCCGTGTCCATCTGTCCGTCCGGCGGCTGCGGGGGCCTGCGGGCAGGGCGGGGATCTGAGGGCTCTGTCCGTCCCCTCCGTGACCACACGTGTCCCCGCACTGTCCCCCCGCGTTCCCTCCCTGCAATCCGAGCTCCTGCCACACTCGGCAGCCCACGCGGAGGGGGCGAGCACGAGCGCGCATCCCACACACGCCACCCCCACGGCAGCCACACGGCTGGTGGGACAAAGGACGCGGCTCCCCCGGGGCCACCCAGGCGTTCGGGAGCGCCGAATCCCGAGGAAAAAGGGGAAAGGGGAGAGGAAGGGGGGAAGAGGAAAAAAAAGAAAAAAAAAAAAAGCAACTATTTTCTGCAAGTTTGGGCACAGGCTTGAGCTGAGGAATGTCAAACCAACCCACACCCCGAGGAATTCGCTCCATCTGCTTCCGAAGGCCTGGGAAAGGGGAGGAAAGGGTGGAAGAGGGATATGGCACTGAGGCTGGGATTCGGCACTGAAATGAGCCAAAATACCGGGAGTGAAGGGATGCCCCGCGCCCCGGTGGGAGCCCCATGACCACCCACAGCAGGGCCAGGCCGGTGTGACACCGGGCACGTGGCAGCCGCGTCCCTGCCGGGGCTGGCGCCCCGTGGCACTCGCGGGGCAGGACGGGGTGTCCGGTGGCACTACGGGCACTCACACCGCGTGTCACACTCGTGCCGTGTGTCCCGCACACGCTGGGACAAAGCCAGGCACCAGCTGGGGACACCCCGCCGTGGGTGGCCAGCCCTGCCCGGCCCCTGCCCCGACCCACCGCACACACACCGACCCCACACCCACCGAGGGGGAATCGCTGTACTGAGCGCTGTGGGGCCCCCAGCAGTGACTGGTGGGGCTTCCCCCTACCCTGGCAGGAACGGGACCCCCACCTCGCACACCCTGTCCGGACTATGGGACCCCCACCCCGCACACCCCGACCAGGCTGCGGGACCTCCACCCCACACACTCTGACCGGGTTCTGGGACCCTCACCCCGCACACCCTGACCGAGCTGTAGGACCCCCGCCCCACACGTTTCCCTCCATTGCCCACTGCTGGCCTCCCCCAGCACTGACCCTTCCCCCCCACCCCCTCTCAGTGAGTTCTCCCCTCGCTGTCCATTGTGGCCCTCCCACCCTGCAGGCAAGCATGGAGACCCCCCCCACTGACTCCCCCGACTGCTGTGGTGGGCCCCAATCCCCTCTCTGATCGCTGGTGGGGGACGCCTGAGCAGTGGGACCCCTCCCCGATCACTGAGTGCGTGTCCCCCACAGCCCCACCGGACCCGACCTGCCCTGATTATTGAGGGCTCCCCTGGCCCTGCCCGCACCGCCGGCTGCGGGACACGCCGCCCACCGGAGCCTCTCATGCCTGCTGGGGGGGCTCACCCTGCCCGGCCTCTCCCCTCCCCTGCCCGCTGGGGTGGTCCCGCGCCCTCGCTGACCGCCCCAAACCGACACTGACCACTGCGTCCCCCCCCACAGTGACCACTGTGCCCCCACATACTCACCACTGTGGCCCCCCGCACTGACCACTCTGCCCACCCCTCACTGACCACTGTCTCGCCCCCGCACTGACCACTGCGTTCCCCCCTTATTGACCACTGTATTCCCCCCCCAACACTGACCACTGCTCCCCCCCTCCCCCCCACTGACCAGCGCGGCCTCCCCCGCGTGCTGGGGCCTCCCCTCCCCCTGACCCCACCAACACACACTGACCACCTCACCGCCGGGCCCTGCTCCCCGCAGGCGCCCCCGGCCCGTATACCCGTCCCCGGCCCGTGTGGCCGTGCCCACCGGTACCTGCTCATCCTCCCGGCCCCGCTCGCCGCTGCCCGAGGCCCCGCGGCCGTTGCGGCCTCCCAGGCGGGGGCGGCGCTGGCCCCGCCCCGGCCGGAAGTGACGCCATCGTCGCGCGCCCGTTGCCATGGGAACAGCGCGGCCGCCTCATGGCGGGGAGGTGGCGCGGCCTCTGCTCGGCCCCTGGAGCCCAAAATCCCAAATGGAGCCCAAAATCCCAAATGGATCCCAAAAGGGACCTGGAGATCGTCCAGGCCGGCCTTGGCCACCTGGAGCACGTGAAATGTCTCCGGAGAGGGAGACTCCACCGCCTCCCTGGGCAGCTGCTGAGTGCTCTGCCACCCGCAGTGTAAATAAGCTTTTCCTCACGTTGAGGGGGGACTTCATGTGGTTTGGTTTAGTTTAGTTTATGCCCGTTGCACCACTGGAAGGAGTCTGGCACTCACGTTGGAGATATTTAGGTGGATTGGTGAGATCGCCTCTTGTTGGACAATATACCAAGTTTAAAATTTTTATTTCCTAACTTTAGCCACGTTTGTTCGCCTTTGCCCCGGGGGAAGGGAACGGCAGTTTCCCTCCAAAGCATTGCTCCACCAGGAACAATGAGATCGGCATCACAGGGCCCGAGAGATACACGAGAGATAAGGGCCATCAAGGGCCATTGGCGAAACATCAGCGAACATCTACCCCAGCCCTGCCCCTGGCACGGCCGGAGACACCCGGAAAAGGCTGGTAAGGAAATGCAAATTAGGAGTGAAGACCTAATTAACATCAGAGGCGAAGAAATCCGTATCCAATAGGAAACCAAATACTAAGAACTGCGCAACTCAGGACCAATGAACATTAAACCGATGGATTTCTATGGGTTTGGGACTGTATAAAATTTGACAAAAACTGAGACGCGGAGCGCGGTCCCCTGCGGATGAAGGGCAGCGGGGGAGCCCTGGGGGCCGGCAAGCGGGAGAAGGAGGCGAAAGAGAAAGCCCCGATGCCGGAGCGGATCACGGGCAGCGAGGAGGAGGAGGAGGACCAGGTGGTGGACGAGGAGGAGGATGAGGACGAGGAAGAGGAGGATGAGAACGAGGACGACGAGGAGGATGAGGATGAGGACGAGGAGGATGAGGAAGAGGATGACGAGGAGGAGGATGACGAGGACGAGGAGGACGAGGACGAGGAGGATGAGAACGAGGACGACGAGGAGGAGGAGGATGAGGACGACGAGGAGGATGAGGAAGAGGACGACGAGGAGGAGGATGACGAGGATGAGGAGGACGAGGACGAGGAGGACGAGGACGAGGAGGATGAGGAAGAGGACGAGGAGGAGGAGGATGACGACGACGATGAGGAGGAGGATGCGGACGAGGATGAGGAGGAAGAGGAGGAGGATGAGGACGAGGAGGAGGAGGACGAGGAGGACGAGGATGAGGAGGAAGAGGACGAGGAGGAGGAGGAGGACGATGATGAGGAGGAGGACGAGGATGACGAGGAGGAGGAGGACGAGGACGAGGATGACGAGGAGGAGGAGGAGGACGAGGAGGATGAGGACGAGGATGACGAGGAGGAGGACGAGGAGGATGAGGACGAGGATGAGGAGGAAGAGGACGAGGAGGAGGAGGAGGACGATGATGAGGAGGAGGACGAGGATGAGGATGATGAGGAAGAGGAGGATGAGGACGAGGATGACGAGGAGGAGGAGGAAGAAGAGGAGGAGGAGGAAGAGGATGAGGAGGAGGATGAGGAGGATGAGGACCAGGAGGAGGAGGACGAGGCGGAGGAGGAGGAAGAAGAGGACGAGGAGGAGGATGACGAAGAGGAGAACGAGGACCAGGAGGAGGAGGAGGATGGAGGAGGAAGACGAGGAGGATGAGGACGAGGAGCAGGATGAGAGGGAGGAGGATGAGGATGAGGAGGAGAAGGACAAGAAGGAGAAGCACGGCTGGACAAGCGCACCCTGGCTCAGCTGGCCTTGGAGAAGATGCAGGAGAAGCAGCCAATGAGGGGATCCTGAAGAAAGCGCCGAGAACCTGCAGGCAGTGAGTGGAGGAGTTCAGCGGCTCTTGGACATTCTGACCAGCACTGACATCCCAAAGGCAGCTGGACTCCATGAACGGGCTGCTTGTCACTGCTCTGGAGCTGGGCTTGCTTTGTATCCATGTAAACCTGCCTGTTCTCCATATTGTTATTCTCCCAAATGTAACTTCGGAGTTTTTGTGACTTTAAACTCTGTTATTTTATAATCTTTTTTTAAAAAAACAAACATCCAACACTCTCAGTCTTTTCTGGATTAACCAAGCCCAGCTCCCGTGGTCTCTCCTCATCAGAGAGAAGCTCCAGACCCCAAATCTTCTCTGGACCCTCCCCAGTAGCTCCTTGTCCTTCTTGTCCCAGCACTGGACACAGCAGCCCAGATGTGCCTCCCAAGCAGAGGGGCAGGGTCCCAGTGTCCCCCTGGCCCCAGGACACTCTGCTGGCTCAGGGACAGTTTGCCATCCCCCAGCACCCCCAGGTCCCTCTGCAGAGCTGCTCTCCATGGGTCACCCCCAGCCCGTGCTGGCCCCTGGGGGGTCTACAAGGACTCTACACTTGCCCTTGTTGAACCCCCCCAGGTTTGCCCCCACGCAGCCCCTCAGGGTCCCTCTGGATGGCAGCAGGGCCTGCAGGTGGATCGGTCACTCCCCTGCTCTGAATCACCGTGAAACCCGATCAGGATCTGATCTGTCCCACGGGCAGAGGGGCTGGAGGAGGTTCTGATGCCTGGGGACAGCAATGGGCACAGGGGGGCTCTGCTGTGCCCACCAGGCCCTCGGAGCTCTGCTTTCATCCAGGCCCTCCCTCCTGTCCATCCATCCTCCCACATTCCCGTGTCCCCCCACAGAGATGTCACCAAGCCAAGCCTTGCTGAAGTCACCCCTGGTGCCACACACAGCCCAAATGCCCCACATGGATATGGGGAAGGGGAGGCTTTGCTGTCCCAAACTCCCTTTCCTGCCCCAAGGGGGTGACAGCAGACAAGAGGAGAACCTCAGAACCCCTCAAACCCAGCCAGGGCTTCCTGCTCATCCAGACTTGTCAGGGTTGCAGTGACCTCTGGGGATCATCCAGCCCAGCCCCTGGTGGGTTTGAGATCTGGGGGTGCAGGTCTGATCCCCAGCCAGCTCCAGGTACTGTCAGTGATCATCCACAGGGAAACTGAGGCACAGAGCCCCAGAGCCATCCCAAAAGAGCCAAGCCAAGCCCCACAGACATTCCTGCCTGAAACAGAGCACCCACAGCATCCAAGCAAACTAGACTGTGTTGTATTTACACTCATGGACAGGGAGGGGGAACAGGGAAAGGGGCGGTGCTGGAGAAGCAGGTGGCTGTGGGCTTTCCCAAGGGATCCACGGGAGCTGCTGCACTTCCCTGGGGCTGGTGGCTGCAATTCCTGCATCCCCCGAGGCTGAGGGATCATCCTCAGCCAAAAGCTCAGTGGCAAACCCAGCCTGGCCACGCACCAGCTCCAGCTCCCAGGTGTGTGCAGGGCTGCAGCCACTTGCCTGCCCCAGACATGATGTCAACGTTATCCAGAAGGAAAATCCTGAGGAAAAGGCTGGTGAGAGGCAGCCTCACTCCTCTCAGTGCTGGACGGGGGGTTTGCAGCAGTTTGGGAGGTTCAGATGCTGCTGGCAGCTGGCACAGAGCACACACTGCTTTGGCTGGAGCAGGCTGCAGACACCAAACACTCAGAGGAATCCCCCCAGCAGCACCTGGGCAGAACTGCCACAGGCAGGGCAGGAAAACAGCCCTTGGGAGGAAGGAGCTGCTGAGATCTCCCCCAGCTGGGCCCTGCAGCTCTGCTGACACCGAGGGAAAGCTTCCAAAGCGTGGGATGGCCAGCAGAGTGGGACAGAGGCTGCTGCTCGTCCCCCGGGACACAGCCGGGTTTCTCTGCAAGAGAGCCAGAGCCCCACGGCCACAGCCCTGTTCCTGGTGTTCCCAGGAATCCCCCGGGCATGGGAGAGGCTGTGGCTGTGCCCCAGGAGCCTCTGCCTGCCTTGTGCTGCATCCCTGAGCCCCGGGTCCTCCCAACAGAGCCCTCCAGGTGCCCTTTCTGCAGTGGTAACTGAGCGGCATTTGGTTTTTCCTACACCTCCCTTCCTGTGTGAGTGAGTGTGTGCACCCCCAGAGCCTTCCAAGTGGCTTTTGGGGTTCTCGAGGCCTCTGAGGATGTTCACTGTACCCCAACGTTCTCCTTCTGCCTTCCCTTGCACCCCAGAGCCCTCCCTGGCCTGCCAGCACCTCAGGGAATTCTGTCAGTGAGCCCAGAGCCCTCCAAGCACCTCTCCCTGCTCCCTGGGTCTCTCCATGGGCGTTTCTGAGCCCCCACCTGGATTTCTGGGCACCCTGGCACCCTCCTTGTGACTCTCCCCGTGCCCCAGTTCCCTCTGTCTGGCTTGCAGAGCATCTCCTGGGGACCTGGCCCTGCCTCTCAGCCCACAGGG